>NC_056743.1:1417051814-1417074314 GCF_019279795.1 Protopterus annectens
CAACTTAGTAATAGCAACTGAAACCTGGCTAAAGAAAGAAATAAAGGACAATGAAGTAACACAATCTGGATTTGACAAACTAATATTCAACAGGAAAAACAAATGGGTAAATGACACAGCAATCATCTATAAAAACTCCCTAGGTATAAATACTTTCCCTTTAAATTCCACAATTTAACATTACTGAACTCTTACTATCCTCTCTCAAAATCAATAAAAGGAAGACTGTATGTATCATGTCAATTTATATCCCATCAGGCAACAACATTACTACTGCTGAAAATATCCTATAATGGTTAGCTCCACATATCAGTCAGGAAACCATCATCTTAAGGTGACTTGAATATAGTTTAGCAGTAAATAAGCAAGGAAAGGCCCTTAAAATATATAAACCTGTATGATTTCACTCAGTTAATCACAATCCCCTCCAGAACTGATAAAGAAAATATCAGACATTCAATCCTACATTGGGTCCTTACCAATAGTCTCAAAGAATTTCATAAATCAGTTTGTTTGCCACATGCCTTTAGTGACTACTTTCCCACATATACAATTAAAAATTTCAAACATGATCCTCAGCAAACCATATATAATCAAATCCGCAAAACAAACAAATTTGACACAGATACATTTATTCAAACCATAACTTAGTACAGCTTGGACATGTTAAAAAACCTTACCGTTAGATGGCGCCATCACACATTTCAACAATAGCTTCCTGAATATTATAAATAACTTTGCCCCAGTCCACAAAAAAGGTCAAATCTAACCCTGCCCCATGGTTAACCAAAGAAACAAAGCAGACTGTTACTCAAAGAGACAAAGCCTGGAAAGAATGGCTGAAAAACAGGATTCAAAATGCCCTACAAAAATTTAAGTACCCCAGAAACCTCACAAAGCATCACATAAAACTCGACAAACAAAAATAATATTCTAACCTACAACATAAACACCAATATAATCCAAATCTATTTTGGTCAACAATAAACAGACTATTTCACTAATGACAAGTATCCACACCATTTCCCTCAACAACCAGCACAATAGACTCAAATCTCACCCAATTCAACTCCTACTTTATCGAGACAATACAGTCTCTCATTAACAACACTAATAATAATAATATTTCTTGTCTTTCTCTACATCCCTTTTGCCACAGCCAACTATTTTCATTTAATTTGCTCCCTATCCCTACCTCCACAATATGAAAACTTCCAAACAAGTTTAAAACCACATCTCTAGCTGCAGATCAACTTCCTTGTCAGTACCCAAAATATCTACTAGCACAATAGCTTTTCCTGTATCTAGCCTGATAAATAGGTCTATATCAGAAAAGAGTCCCATCAATCTGGATGAAATCTTGTTATACCCTTACATAAAGGAGGCACTTCCACAGAGTTCACCAACTATAGGCCTTTTGCAACACTGTCACCTCTGTATGAACTTCTAAAAAATGTATCCCTACACAACTTATACAATACCTCAACCTCAAATGACCTTTTCTCTAACACCCAACATGGTTTTTGGTCTCAGTGTAGTATAACAACTTCTCTTTTACACTTTACCAATAGCATTAACTCCCACTGGTATAATTTCTATTCTTCCTGGATCTGTCTAAGACATTTGACACCATATTCCCATCCAAGTCTTCTATTGAAAGTTTCCTGACTAGGTCTGTGTCAATCTTCTCTTTTCTGGATCCTTAGCAACTTATCTGACAGGCCGTAAGCTGTTAGATGGAAACAAACTCTCTCTTCCTTTCAGTCTATCTCATTCGTGTCCAGCAGGAGTCCATATTAGATTTCCTTCTTTTCATCTTCTTTATAACTAAACTTTATACTGTCACACATAATTTTCATACAGTTATATGTTCATCAGCATTACTAACTGAACAGCAACATTTTACGTAAAGAAAATGCCTCAAACAAAATTACTTCTTCATAATATAGTAATTAAAACAGTAACCCTTGCAAAATTATTAGGTACCACAATTGATCACAATGTATGGTTTGATGACCACATCATACAAGCAATCAAAAAGACCAGCCAAAAACTAGGCTCCCTCCACAGCAAAAAACTATACCTTGACTCTACATGAAAACATTAGCTTCAGCCTACTTACTTCCATCATTGCTTTATGCTTCACCGATCCTTAGCAACTACATACCTAGCAAAACTCTCAACCTGCTATAACACAATTTCAAAATTTGCCATAAACCTCACCTATAGGTCACATCATTGCTAAACCTTAAAACAACTAGACAAACTTGAACTACCTAACTAGTCTACACACAACTACTAACTGCATAAAACCTTCTACACTCACCAGAAAAGTATCCATCTCTAACAGGTACTCTTAAACTTTACTGACCAAATAGGAATCTTCACTACAAAGACAACTTCTTAGTAAGTATAACAAGGTCGCATAACTCAGCAGGAGACTCACTATACTCCCACTATATCTCAAAAATCTGGAATGACATCCCAAAAGACCTAAAACTAATTAAAAATAGAAGAGAATTAAAAAGCTCCTTAACATCTATACCAATCATGGATGCGCACATCTAAACCAAATATTATCTCACTCTACCTCACTCTACCTTTTCTTTTTGACTATTCTCTAACTATGTATCCTTAAAGTTACTGTCCAGTCACCTCAACCAAAATATAACCTACCTATATTCTGTTTTATTACTACTGACCATCTGTCTCTCTCCCACCAAACCTTTTCATCTACTTCATAACTGTACCACTATACTAGAACCTATGCCTATATTATGCTACTTGATTACTGCTAATGTCTTCATTTTCATTTACAGCTGGCATATCATAAAAACACTACTAAGTGTCCTATTACCTTCATCTGTAAACTTAATTACAATCTATGATACATATTCCATTATTTTTGTACACACACACACACACACACACACACACACACACACACACACACACATATATATATATATAAAATATTATATTTATATTTTCCAGTCATGTAATGTCCTTGTAGCGAGTAACAATATATACATTGCTGCAATTCTAGTTTAAAAATCAACTTCTGTGCAATTCTTAATTGTCATGCTAAGTTTTGTATGTAACTTATGCTTTTATAAATGTTGTATTCTATGCTAAGTATTGTGCTAGAGATTTTCTCCCCAAGCCTATGCTGTAAAATGGCTTTCTTTGTCAACAAAGATAAATAAATAAATAGAGGAAAAAGGGAAATGGTAGAAAAAGTAAGGATGAATCCTCTTCTGCAAGAAAATGCTGAGCACAGGAAAAGCATGTCAGTTTGGAGAAAGCTTATTAGGGAACATAAGAGAAAATATGACTTTAATATAGCAAACTTGGTATGGACAATAAAACTATTTTTTTAGGCATTAGTGACGCTAGGAATAAGAATTGTACAGGAACTGCTATTAATGTTAATGAAATTATGGTAATGATAAAGATGTGGGAGATTGTTTTGCTTCTGCCAACTTATATGTGATGATAAATCCATTAATATTTTTAACAGCAAGTTGCCCCCCTTATTAATAAGAATTGAGTTGTACTGACTTTAAAGAAAATCAGAAAAGATGGAGCTCCCAGTCCAGATTGTATTTTTTCTTATGGAGTATCCAGGCTATTATTCATGTGCTGAATTATTTATTCCATAACGCCCTTGAGTTTGGATTTTTCCTGAATTTTGTAAAAGGAATTTGTAGTTCCTGAACATAGAGTGGCTGTAAAGTCATGGTTGATAACTACAATACTATCAGCATAACTGGTTTGCTGGGTAAAACATCTGAGAAAGTCCTTCTTCAATTAATAGAAGAAACAAGAACAAGTCCATAATTTGGCATGTGCCAACATGGGTTTACGAAAGAAAGACGTACACAAATCTGATGTGATTTCAGCATTAAGCCATGGATTGACTGCAGATATGGTATATCTTGACATATCTTGAGCATTTGATTCAGTTACCCGGTTTATAATAGTGACTTTAATTAAATGGCATTTCAATGGTTATATCATTAAATGGATTTCTTAGTGGTTAAATGGTAGAAGATCCCCAGTAAGAATCAGGAAGCAGTATGTCTGTCAGTATGCCATACTGGGTGACCAACCACAAGTCTGAGTACTGGGACCTAATATTTCCTGTGTCTGTATGTCTACCTTAGTACATGTGCAGTCAAATATGGCTACAAACTATTACACCACTAGGGATTTTCAGGGAGCAAAAAGGGGTGTTACCTCAGTTTCTGAAAAAAAGTATGCTTGATCAAAAAGAGAATTGTCAGGGGAATGAGTTTTTATAGGCAAAACTCCAAAAGACTAAGGACAAATTCCAGACTTGTACATAAAATCATGATTACAACAATAAACTGGACCAACATATACAACAAAAGAAATACGAAGGTGTAAATGAAAGTAAACAGTTGACACTGACTAGTGAGGATGTCAAAATATCTATAAAAATGCAGAGATACATTATCAATGACTTAAATGCAATTAATCAGTATGGCAGGAGCTGGAATAAAAATGCAGAAGTAATGAAAAACATATTTATATAAGTTGGAGGTAACTACCTCTCAGCTGTTCAGATTTTCACAGGATGTCCAGACTTTTGTCTTATATTTTTGGCATGTTCCTCATAAAATGTATGGTTTTCTGGTTAATAACTGTGAATTTATTTCACTAAATAATGAAAGAAATTTGAGTTTCAAACTTCATATCCTTTAGAAAATGCATGCTAATGCAAAATCTGTTAATGTAAAAACCTTTTACATTTATAAGAGCAATAATTAAAATCTGTCCCTGATTATGGGCCTTTACCCTCCCCCCATTATTTTTGGGTTTGTCCAGATTTCTTACACTAAGAGGTTGAAAGAAATGGCTGGAAAAAAGAGACAGTTAAATTGTAAGATGGATGGATAGTATAGTACCACTCTCAAGCTGACCACTAAATGTACAAATTTGGAGGCTGAAAATAGCCTAAACCATTAAATAAGTCAGAATAACTCTGACGGATATCATCAGTACATTGAACATTGTGTTTTTCTTTTTACCCTTACTAAATTACTTTTAACAGACTTCACGTTATTACATTTGCTAGCAGTGTCAAAACTATTTTTCAGGAAAAACAAACCAAGCAGAAACTTTGTGGAGGGTGTGAAGTTCACTCATTGAAATATGTTGCCCGTGTAATTCAGTAATAAAATTCAAACTTTAAAATACGTTCTACAAAATAATAAAATAGTACTTCACAGTTGAGTTAACAATGGAATATCCTTTATTGAAACACACAAACAAGGATCCTAGTTGAGTATAATGAAAGCATTAAAGTCATTCATTAACTTATATATAATCAGGTTATTCAGAGGAAGGGAGTGTTTACAGAGGGTGGTTCTGTTAAAGGAAAACTCCACCATAAAACTCAAAAAACATATGTTTTTCATTGTATCTTTGTTTTTCAGCTATTTTAATGCCTCTAAATCACTTCAAGTGCTTCTTTTACAATTTTAATGTGTTTCTATCAAAATGGCGGATGATGGAGCCTACCGTGGTAACGTGATCTTGTTTTTTGCTTTCATTCCTTCTTCCCAGAATACATTAAAAAGTCCTCTTTATATGACTCATGCTAGACATAAGGAAGTGGTGCTGTTTTTTCATGCCATTAAGATAGAATGGCAGGACTGTGAAGCACTATCATCTAAACACACCTTCTGTAACAGAGCTGCTTCTGTGTTTACCTGACTGAGCCTCATTTATGTGTCTGTCAGAGCTTGTTCTATGCTACAAATAGCTACTTGCAGCAAAAGAAAGTAGATAAATAACAGTTTTGTAACAGGAGTCGTTTGTAGTTTTAAAAGATTTGACAAACCCTCTCCCACACTCCCATGCTGAGGTGTGAAAATTCTCACTGCAGTAAATGATCCTTGCTGTGCATTTACAAGTGATAAACAGTAGGACTCTTAAACTTAGTCTGTCTGCTACTTCCCAATGCCTTCAGTGGGAGTTTTTTATTTCTCTCTCATGAATGATGCAGACTTAAAATGTGCTTTACTAGCTCCTCAATGATTTCTGTCATGCTTACCCCCTTTATTCTATTTCATATTTATTTATACTTTTGTAACCAGGAAAGTGAACTGGTCCCAGGACCCTTTTCGGCCACAACTTAGGTTACACTGGCAAAGATACAAACAATTATTAAATGCACTTAGCAATACAAAGAAAAGAAAATACTGACATAAAGACATTGACCAAGATTGCATGTGCAACACATTGCCAATGTATGACAGTGACCAAGTAAATCATTTTTGCAGCATTTACTAGAATGTATACATTAATAACGTTTAACTGTTGTATACATATTGTACACACACACACAGTGTGTGTGTGTGTGTGTGTGTGTGTGTGTGTGTGCATGTGTGTGTATGTATAAAGTACATGTACAAAAGCATATGAAAGAGTGTGTGTATGTGTGTGTGTGTGTGTGTGTGTGTGTGTTGCTTTCCTTTTCTTTGTGTTTTTAATGCAAGAGCACATAGTAAATGTATGTTAAAGGAGAACTACAGACTCAAAAAAATGTTTATTTCATCATGTTTGTTTGTTTCCAATATTTTAACAGCACTGTGGGACTCTTTACAGGTTTTTAAATATTTTTATATGTATTTTCAGAGTCTGGCCACATGGGGTCTAGCATCTTGATGAGAATTTACAAATTTTCTAAAGTTTGTCCTTAACACATTACATCACGCAGGCTTCAGTGTTCAGAAGTTACTGTGACTGCATTAATTTTACATGCATACACTGGTGTCTTATCAGTCAGAAAAAATTTCAACTAAGATATCCTGCTGTTCAACGACTACTTAAAAAACTAAGACAAAGACACAGAACAGACTTTGTGTTTTTTACTGCTGCTTCTTTGCAGAGATCTTAATTTTCACTCTTTTGTCATAGATTCATAGATTAGTACTAGGCTAACTGCCCTTGCAAGCTATTTTAAGCCTAGCCAATTATCCCTTGTGAGACTCAAACTCTGCACCTTGTGTTTGTAAGGCAAACACTTTAACCATTAGGCCACCCTCATGCCTGAGTTGTAGTTCTTTAGATCATCTCCCCTCCCCCTTCACACTTCCCCTCCCTAGCTGAAGGTAATTTGACCTATTGTTGCTTTGACTGACACCTCACCACGGGAGACTTGATTCATCCATTGTTTCCTAGTTCTAGCCTTTTCTTTCTGACAGAGGAACACTTATTTATGTAGCACCATGGCCTCCTTCATGAAACAGGGATGCATAGTTCATAGTATTTGGAAACAGTGTTTTTCAAATAAAACTAGCTACTTTCTCTGGGCTATTGTGTCTGCCTCAAATACTCACATTTATAACAGTGCTGTAAACAGAACAGTGTTAATGGACAAAAAATACTAATTTGACTTGCATTTCAAAGTAGAATTGTAAGGTAGAGGTATCACATGCTTACTGAAATCACCACTGCCTCACCATATGAAAGTCTTGTGATGCCCATGTACAAATTTTGATTACAGAACTAACCATTATGCCAACAATTAGACATTTATGTCTAATATTATTTACATGATTCACATAAAAGTAGTGCTGGTTGTAGTTGCCCACAGGCGCTTGGTTTTCTGGTATGCATTTCCTGAGATTGGTTTACTAGAAAACTCTTACTGGCCCAGTGTGTGATTATATCACGATGTAGACCCGTGCTGAAATGCACTATATGCAAACACTTATACATGCACTACGGCAAAAGTATGCTACATGCAGACTTCTTCAGGACAGTATGCAGTGTCTAATCTCATTTTGATTATTCTGTTCTGTTCTCTACATGCTTACACACCCTTTGTGCTTTTCTCCTTATAAATATCCACCACATCACTATTCATCACATATATAATAGTGATTTTTGTTTTTGCCTTTAACATAACATTGTTTTATGTATATATATATATATATATATATATATATACACACGCGCACACACACACACACACACACACACACACACACACACACACACACACACACACACACACACACAATGTAAAAAGTGTACACACCCCTGTTAAAATGCCAGGTTTTTGTGATATAAAAAAAAATGAGACCACAATAAATCATTTCAAATCTTTTCCTACCTTTAATGTAACCCATAACCTATACAATTCAACTGAAAAACAAACAAATCTGTTAGGAGAAAAATATTAAGAATAAAAAAAAAAAACATACAATAAGCTGGTTCCATAAGTGTGTATACCCTTAAACTAATACTTTGTTGAAGCATCTTTGGCTTTAATTACAGCATTCAGTCTTCTTGGGTAAACACCTGCCATCAAATAAAAGAGACTCTGATTAACCCCAAATAAAGTTCAGCCAATCTCCTCTCTGGTCCAGCTGGTGAATATGGGAATCTTGAGGCAATGTTACAACTGCCTCATGTACACAGACAACCCTCTCCTCCTCCCAACAAATTCCAACACATGTGAGAGATGCAACCATATAGCCAAACTGGAGGCTAAGCTCTCTCAACTCAGTACTGGCAAAACCAGTCAGGAGGAGAAGGAAACCACACTCACTACAATTCCAGTCTCACATAGACCTACCATGACAGCAAACCAAACACATAATCACACAAAAACATACTCGGAGACTCTAAATAAAGATTTGCCTAAGCAGCAGAGACCTCCAAAGCAGACACCCAAGCAACCGCTACCCCCAAAAAAAACACGTGCAACACATATCTCACAAAGCCAGTGTGCCGAACAGTCACAGCCCTTAAGGCTAAACAACACACCTGATACACTTGTAATAGGTGACTCTATCGTCAGGCACACTGACGTCCCGCTCACCAGGCTGAACAAGGAGAAGGTCATGGTGAGCAGCCTGTCTGGCGCTAGGATCCGCCACATAACACAAGCACTCAGGTCACTCCAAGGCAAGTACAAATATGACTCAGTCATTGTCCATGCTGGTGTGAATGACCTGAGACGTACCTCCCTGGACTACATGAAAAGAGACATAGAGGAGCTCTCTGAGCATGTAGCACAGGCTGGTATGACCCTGACCTTGAGTAGCATCTTACCCTCACCAAGAATGATGCCACAGTATGAAGACAAGATGATCAATTTCAACAATTGGCTTAAGTATTGGTGTCATTCAAAGGGGATCCAATGCCTATCAGCTTGGGATGATATGCACGACAAGCCACAATGCTTTGCTAGGAACGGCTTGCACCTGTCACCCCTGGGCTTTTGGATATTGGCAAAGGCTCTTGCTACCCCCATAGTGCCTTTTTTAGGCAAGGCTCAAAAGACAAACCCACCTCCATAGGTATCACAAGGGATAAGAAACTAAGAGTAATGCTACTCAACGCTAGAAGTCTAAACCTCAAGATGCACGCACTCAAAACTCTCCTTAGCATGGAGAACATCGATATCTGTGCAGTAACAGAAACCTGGTTCAGGGGTCCCGAGAGCACCCCAGCACTACCAGGTTATACCTCATACCATGCTTTTCGGCCCCAAAACTTGGACCGAACCACAAAAGGAGGGTCAGTATCGATATTCATCAAAGATACCCACACCTCCAGGTTGGTGGCAAAGCACGAAGCATCAGAGACTATCCATGTGCAACTAACAGTGGGTAAAACTGCCTTCCAGTTTATAGCCTGCTACAGACCACCCTCCCAAACCCAGGAACCCCACTCTGCCTTCCTGAGAACACTGGAAAATATGAAGGTCTCTCCGAACACCATTATATTGGGCGACTTCAACTACCCAAACATAGATTGGGAGCATTACTCTAGCTCCAACACCCTTGCCCAAAGGTTCCTAGAATTCATAAACTCAAATGCTATGGAACAACTTGTTACCACTCCCACAAGAGGGGAAACATACTGGACCTGATCATCACCAACATGGGGACTCTATGCTCCAGACCAGAAGTGTATCCCTCACTGGTAAGATCAGACCATAAACTGATCTCACTGGATATTCACATCCTGACCCCATCCCCTGCCCAGAAAACCACAGTGAAAAACTTCTCTAAAGCAAATTTCACACTCCTCAAAACCGAGGTGGAATCCTTCAAAGCCCCCGGGCCTGTGGAAAATATGGCCCAGACCGCAGAATCCTTTATAAATGCATTCTATGAACACCTTCAGGACTGCATGGATCATGCAATCCCAAATAAAACCAAGACCCAATCCTCCAAAGGCAGACGACCTGTCTGGTGGACTCCAGCCATAAACAAACTATACAACAGAAGGAGGAAGCTACTACATGATAGAGCAAAATCCCAAAAAGGGAAGGCATCTCTGATCAGTATTAGCAAAAAACTAAGGGCACTCATAAAATCGTCAAAGGCCAGCTTCGAGAGAAAAATTGCACAGGACACTAAGGATAATCACAAGGCTTTCTTTAGTTATGTTAGGAACCTGGGTGGGAATTCCCAGATATGCTCAGAATTAGTCCAAAATGACAAAAAATACACTGATCCCACAGACATTGCCAACATCCTAGCTGACAGATTCAGCGCAAACTTCTCCCCTCCCCCCCACCAAAAGGGCAAATATCTATCCCAGCAGAGTGCTGCCCCTGACATATCAGATGCTCAGGTGGGAGCCGCCCTCTCCAAAGCAAAAAACACAGCATCAATGGGACCAGACGGTGTCCCAGGCTGTGTCCTACATGAACTCCAAGAAGAGCTAAACCCAAACATAAAACTACTGTTCAATCTCAGCCTTACTACAGGATATGTACCCAAAGAGTGGCGTACAGCAACAGTGGTCCCTCTCCACAAAGGTGGTGCCTCAACGGACCCTGGAAACTATTGCCCCATAAGCCTGACTAGCGTGGTCTGCAAAGCTATGGAAAGGATCATCATGGACCTCATGAATAAAGATATTGGGGACCTACAGACACTGGATCCTACCCAGTTTGGCTTTGTTAAGGGCAGATCCTGCCTCTTAAACCTGGTTGACTTCTTTGAAACAGTCACCAAGGCCATTGACGAAGGGAAGGTGGTCCACACAGCCTATCTGGACCTCGCAAAAGCCTTCGATACAATACCCCACTCGGGCATTATAGATAAGCTCACCAGCTTAAATAAAAACCCCTATGTCACTAGATGGGTTGCAAACTGGCTCAAGGACAGAACCCACATGGTTAGAATTGCTGGAGCCATGTCAGACTCCAAACCAGTTACAAGTGTCATCCCACAAGGCTCAGTCCTGGGACCTCTCTTGTTTGGTATATATTTCTCGGAGGTACAGGCCAACACGGAAGGACTGTGGCTGACCAAGTTCGCAGATGACTGCAAACTGGGCGCCATAATCGACTCTCCAGACGACACAAGCATCCTCCAAATGGGCCTCGTAGAATCAGACAACTGGTGCCAGAGCAATGGCCTCAAGCTAAACGCCATAAAGTGTATAGTCATCCCCTTTGGCAAAAACAAAGTGCCCACAAATTACCACATAGGTGGTAATCCATTAAGTACAGAAGAAGTAATTAGGGACCTGGGGACCCAAGTTGATAGCAATCTCTCATTTGACAACCAAGTGGCCAAAGTGGTTAGAAAAACATTTTATATAGCCCACCTAATCATGAAGGGATTCACATCTAGATTAGGGGAGGTCATCGTGCCTCTTTACTCATCCCTCATCAGGCCCATAATTGAGTACAATGCCCCTTTTGGGATGTACCTTACCAAACACCTGCAGCAACTGGAAAGACCCCAAAAGTACCTCACCAAGAGGATCAAAGGGCTCAAACAGATGCCATATGCTGCCCGGTTAAAGAAACTCCAGCTCTACTCAGTGGCATACCGCCTGCTCAGAGGTGACCTGTGCCTGACATATAAGGCCATGTCCAACCCGGAATTAAGGGACATGCTGCACCTCAGAAAATCCAAATCCCATCGAGCTACACGCTCGAGAGACTTGAACCTCAGCACTGAAATAAATAGGACATGCTGGAGGGACAGATTCATAACCCAGAGGCTCCCTTCACTCTGGAATAAAATCCCAGTCCAGGTTAGGCAGAGTCCCTCATTGACTCTTTTCAAGAGGAATCTTGATGAGTGGATGGGAGATTGTAGGTTTACCCCGGGTATCACTTCTGTGTCACTGTTAGAGGCACAGTATACTAACCTCGAAAAAGGGCATAGCAAAATTAATTTAAAATGGGTGGCGAAAGCCAAACATACTCTGGCTAGGCTTATAAATGCCCTAGGGCAGATAGCCTAGTATGAACCTATGAACCTATGAACCTGTCCTAGTCAGATTTTCTTGACATTGACTCAGTTGCCTGCTATAGCAAAAGCCATGGTTTGTAGAGAGCTTACAAAGCATCAAAAGGATCTCATTGATGAAAGGTATCAGTCAGGAGAAGGGTACAAAAAATTTCCACAGCATTGGATATACCATGGAACACAGTGAAGACATTCATCAAAAAGTGGAGAAAATATGGGATGACCGTGACATTGCAAAGAACTGGATGTCCCTCCAAAATTGATGAAGAGACAAGATGAAAACTGGCCAGGGAGGCTGCCAAGAGACCTACAGCCACAGTGAAGTAGCTGCAGGAATTTCTGGCAAGTACTGGTTGTGTACTATATGTGACAACAATCTCCCGTATTCTTTATATGTCTGGCCTATGGGGTAGGGTTGAAAGACAGAAGCCTTTTCTTACACAGAAAAACATTTAGGGCTGGCTGAAATTTGCAAAACAATACATCATCTCCCAAAAGCATGTGGGAAAATGTATCTTGGTCTGATGAGACCAAGGTTGAACTTTCTGGCCACAATTCCAAAAAGTACGTTTGCACACAAAGCAACACTTTGCATCACCAAAAGAACATCATCCCCACAGTGAAGCATGGTGGTGGTAGTATCATGCTTTGGGGTTGCTTTTCTGCAGCTGGAACTGGGGCTTTAGTCAAGGTGGAAGGAATTATAAATAGATGTTCTTCGTCTTTCACTGTTGCAGTCCTCACATATGGGTTATCCGGCTCCCGGTAGCCCTCAGTCGGCCAGAATACCAGAGTCCTTGGTATATGACGTTGGCTGCCACTGGATGTAAAGCTGATGTCAGTATGTCAGGTATAAAGGGAGGCAGCCAACACCATTTCCTCAGTCTTTCTTGCCAAGGGGCCCAGAGCAGATGCAATTCGCACTAGTGCCTGTCGGCCGTTTACCTTCCTTTCGCTTCCCGACTACCAAGTTGAAGATGCCTTTAGATAAATACCCTGTTGGGGATCCTCTTTTCTTGCTTTAACAAATGTCAGATAAAGTTAATAACTGTCTTGCCTGTGGAAACAGATTCTGCACCATGATTTCCATTCATATTGTATAACTTGTTTGGGCCTTGAGCACGACGTCCCTAACTGCAATCTCTGTGCTTCCTTTAACCCGCATACCATACGCAGTAGAGTTTAGATTTTGTATAAGCATTTCGGAGTCTGACCTAAGTTCGTTGGTATGGTGTCTTCTGGTCTCTTGACATCAGATCTTCCTAGGAAACACAAAGACAAGGACAGCGACAGGCCTAGGGTTAAATCTACTGACAATGCACCAGTGAAATTGGTTGTCAGCACAGCGGTAGTCAGTGAGGTGCTTTTGCTGCCCCTGCAGTCCGCAGATTTTCAGCCGCAAGCCTCTGCCAAGACCTTTACGGAGTCCTCCATGCCACAAGCTGCTATTTTGTCTTCAAACCCTCTGCCTGTCACTGCCTCAGATGGGACCGGAGCCGCTTTGCAGGCACTGGCTTCTGTCGCCTCTTCTTTTTGACATGAGACCAGAACCAGACTGACTACCTTAGCTCAGACTTCTGCAGTTGTTAGGTCTCCCAAGTCCCTCCCAATTGCTAATAAACCTTCCAGCTGCAAACCTACTCACAGGCAGACATCGGCCTCCCCTCTTGTACCTCAGTCCCAGTTGGTAAAGATGGCTGGTAATCTTCTTTCCTTGATTAGGGGCTCTCACCCCCCCCCCCCTTTAAAGAGGGCTAGGGAATTATCTCCTGATGTTTTGTCTGTCTCAGATTGTAAGATTTCCAGTATGTCTGCTGGTGTAGAAGGAAATTCTCAACCTTTTTCTGGGTTTGAGGATTCTGATGCTGAGGACTCTATCCCTTCTTCCTCCCCTCCAGAAGATTTTTCCTTTGGGGATACTTTGAATACTTTTAGGGAGCATTTTCAATGGGAATGTAAGGATTTTCCACAGTCTAAGAAAAGAATCAGGGAATTTTTAGATTTACCAAAGATTAGCCTCTGGTTATATCTCCAGTTTTGGAAGTTGTGGATGATGTTTTCATGGAAAATTCATTAACTCCTAATTCTGTTCCTCCTGCCCCAGAAAACCGGATAGATATTACAGGGTTCCTGAATCCATGGCCGACCTTAGGCATAGGCGAGCTAGGCAACCGCCTAGGGCGCCGTACAGGCCAGCCTCGTAAAGGGCGCATTTTTATGTATTTATTTCAATTAATTTACGTTTCTTATTTTGATGTCTTCTGGGTGCCCCGTCTCTGAGGATTACTTTTTTTTGGTGGTGGTTGCAAGCAGCAAGACGCCGTCCGTTCGATTATCAGCTAGAGTGTCTTCTGTGTGGAGACATGCGTGAAGGGGCGTACCTTCATTGAAGGTTGTGCCTCAGGGCTGGTAACTCAGCATGTAAAAATTTTCTGCTAATCATTAGCGGACCGGAGTTCTGCTGTGGCGACCCCTAACCGAGAAAAGCAGAAAGACACAACAACCTGATTTATGTGGAGCTAGCTTAATGTAGCTCCAGGAAGAGTTCATTTTTCTATATATATTGGTAAAATAACACTTTTCTGCTCATTGCTAATGCGAACTGGCATTAAAAAGCTTTCTTTTAATTTTATTACTCAACGCTCCATTTATTTGCTGCAAGTTTTGCTTTCTCTATCTCTTTCTGTGTGCAGTTTGCTACTAGGTTGGGGAGCAATACTAACTGGTCTTCGTGATGAGTTCCCCTCAGAGTCATTTGTTGTTTTAAGAGCTTGGACGTTATTTATACTCGCAGAGATAATTATAATTACCTGCTTAAAGTATTACTTTATCTCTTTCTGTGTGCACAGTGCTACTTATTTGGGGTGCAACAGTCTTAGTAGTAATACAGTACAAGTTGCAGAAATCAAGGACCCAGCTTATTATTTAGTAAAAATGTTAAGTAGAGTGGGCTTTCTTTTTATTTTAATTATTTACAAAACTTTACCTCTGCAGTATGTAAAACAAGTGCACTTTAGTTAATAAAAATGAATATTTTACAAAATGCTAAGATGCTTTCTGCATTTTGTTGGCTTTTATTTTTTCTTATGTTGATCGTGTGATTTGTACCAAATTCTGTTTTGTGTTTGTGGTGTGTGCTAATGCTTAGGATAGTAAGGAGCTCAGTATTAACTTTGGGGGTGGCTTAGCCCCCCTCTAGGATGACTACTGCTCTTTTCCTTTAGTGTAAGAATACATATGATTAATTGTTCTTTACTAGCAGTTCCTGTAATTCCTTAATTACATCTGCTGCAGGTGACTGTAAATTGTCACTACAGATTCTATATGCATAGTAAATAGGAAAACATGGAAGACATCTAGCTTTGCAAATTTTAATGATGCATTCATAGTTAGCCCTCATAATGTGGAACAAATTGGGCAAAATGTGGAACACTTACTAAAAGCTTTCTAACAACTTTCTCTAGGAACTTCATAGGATGGTTAAAATAGGCTGGTTTTATGTATTGAAAAGATAATTTGAAGAATTAATAGTATTCTTTTCTGTTTACCATGGATTTCAGTTAAAAAAAAATCCCTAACACTGAATGTGTGACAGAGCCTTTCGATGTGGAACTTTGAGGAACATTAACTTTTTAAGACCCCAAATGAGGTACATTCCTTGTCATGAGGTGCACTTTAGAGGTATGAACCCATTAATTTTGTTTGTGTTTATTCTAGTGGAGCAAAGCCTGCAGTTGTTATTTAGAGTGTGTTGGTACTTAAACTTTATGTACTGTTGGCAGACAATCATATTTTTTCTTTTGTGAACTCATTTTGTAGTGTTGATTGATTTAAGGATTTGTGTTGTGTGATAGTATGAAATAACATGATAGGGAGCGAACATGAGCAGACTAATTCTTACGAATGTGTGCATTTTCCCATTGTAGTATATACACACACAGACATGGTATATAACAGGCCTCTATGACTGCTGGCTTCTTTGGCCACTAGTTCAGCACTAAAGAATATTTTATACTTCTTAAAAGTACTAAGTTGGCTATGCAGTCTTTTTTTTTTTTGTTACCCACTTTACCCTGTTCTGAGTTTTGGGACAACAGAGGCTGGAGCCTATCTCAGCTAACCGTGAAATGAGATGTAGACTTGCTGATAGACTGAATGCCAGTCCATGTGTTGTATACAGACTTCTTGGCATGCTAACAACTTTTGATAGTTTAAAGAATCACCAGTTCTTGTATCAGTAGACCTTCTTGAAGATGGTTCTTTTACCCATAGAAGTAAGACAAACCAAAGTTGCATATGGTAACACCCTATCTAGGTGATGTCCATCCTTGATAACAGGACTAATTTGTTAGGTGTTGAGTAGATCAGCAACTAAAAATTTCTCAGACTAATAAACTGCTCCCGTTTACCTATAATACTCAGAGACTCTGTGTACAGGTGACCAAAAGAGGTGAAGATGGATGGGTATAGTACATGGGATGGACCTGTTCATTCACCTGTGCATTGAAAATAGCCCAAAGGTAAACTTAATTCTCTGCTGGCCAGATGCATTTTCTATGAATGTGGTTTTATATGCTGTTTCAATTAATGTGAGTTATGTTGTTTCAATGAATGTGAGTTTCAAGGGCAGAGAAGATTACTGCTCGTGCTAAGTCTGTTTTCATTGTGAGACTGTATTGTTTGTTTAGCAAATGGCTATCTGTGTTTGTGCTATTTTATTTCAATATTTGCAATTACTGTAGAAGTAAATAAGAAAATAGTATGCACACTGACAAGTTTAAACAGTGTTTATGGTAACTGAGGAGAAATCGCCAAGTAATGTTACACTGGAGTGGCTGGGAGCTGCTGCTGGGGGGGTAGGGGATTGCTGCAGAGGGGGCTGCTTGGGGGGGTCTATTACCCTGCCTAGGGGCCTATTTGATCATGATCCAGCTCTGGCATTTAAAGTAGGAAACACATACACAAAGGTAGTTGTAGTTTAACTAAATTACAAGGTATCTTTTTCTTCTTATGCATTTAAATGATTTAAGGAAATGACTAGAGTGGCTTTCTTCGGGAGTGACCTACCTGTGGGTGTGGCTCAATTAGGGGTGTTTCATGAGTATGTTGTGGATGGGGCTTAAGGGCTGCCAGAGCACTACTTTGCCTAGGGCGCAGTTTCAGCTAAGGCCTGCCCTGCCTGAATCTCATCAATTCCTTTTTAGAAACCCTACTGCTGATCCAGAAATTATTTCTCAAGGCCCCAAGGGTGTTAAGGCTACTATTGCTAGAAACCCTGTGCCTTCTGATAAGGAATCTAGGGCCTTGGACAGGTGGGGTAAAAAAGTCTATACTTCTGCAACTCTTGCCATTAAATCCATGAATTGTCTTTTTCACATGCTTAAGTATCAGCAGCATACTAAAGGCTAAACTTGGAGATATTTCTTCCATGATGGAAAACAAAGATTTACAAGACTTACTGAATTCTGCCACTTAAGTTAATAAGCATTCACTTCATTGTGGTTTTGACACTTTGGAGGCTTCCTGCAGAGCAGCAGCCACTGGTTCCATAATTAGAAGGCATGCTTGGCTCAGGGAGCAGCCTCTTTCTGAACCAGTTAAGTCTAAATTGCTGGATGTTCCTTTGCACAAAGACAATCTTTTTGATAATAAGGCTAAGGAGGTACTGAAAAAGTTGGAGGATTAGGCAAAATCTATGCAAGCTGTAAAAGATTTCCTTCAGGTTCAGCCTCCTCAGTTTAGTAGGCATTATCTTTCCAAGAATTGGTCTTTCCCTGATCCTGGCAAGCAGGGTCACTCAAGGCCTAGGGGTTTCAGAACTTCCAGAGGGCAGGCTTCTGCCCCTCAAAGGGCTAAACAATGGCATTCTTCTTCTGCTAAAATCAGGGAGTTCTAAGCCAGCTTCCCAAAGCAAGCATTCTCAATGACTCCGGCCTTCTTGTGCTTACCTCTGCAGACCCTGGGTTTCCTTTGAGGGGAAGGTTAGCCAGGTTCGAAGAGGTATGGTCTACCATCACAGACAACAAACGGATGCTCAATATAGTAAACCAAGGTTACAAGTTTTACTTTCACACCTTCCCTGTTTTACAAGGGTACCCAGACATACCCAAAACTCTCAAGGCAGAGGTAGAAACTCAAATTTCTTCTCTACTGACTATGGGGGCCATAGAGCCAGTTCCTGCAAATCAGGCAGGCCTAGGTTTTTATTCAAGGCTTTTTCTAGTACCCAAGAAAGGGAGCATCTGACACCCTATTCTGGATCTGTCCATTCTAAGCACTTTCTGGTGATTCCCAAATTCAAGATGCTCACCCTTCAACAGTTACTACCAATGCTGGGCAAGGATTCATGGCTGGTAACTTTGGATCTCAAGGAGGCTTATCTGCACATCCCAATAAGGGAAAGTTGCAGGCAGTTCCTTTGCTTCAGGGCTGGGGAGCAACACTTTCAATTCTCTGCATTGCCCTTTGGCTTATCTACTGCTCCCAGAGTTTTTACGAAGTGCCTGGCTCCAGCCATTGCTTTTTGCAGGCAGAGAAACATTCAAATTTATCCTTACCTGGACAACTGTCTCATTCAAGCAAACTTCCCAGAACAATTAGAAAATGATTTGGATTTCGTGAAGAACATTCTCACCTCTTTGGGTTACACTCTCAACGAAAAGAAGTCAAAGCTGGTTCCTTCAAGGGAGATTGTTTTCCTGGGAGTGAGTCTGAACACAGCCACCCAGATGGTATTCCTCCATCAACAGAAGCAAGAAGATCTTTCTGCTTACTTCATGAACTTGGCAAGCATGACCCAGCTCTCTGCAAGGCAATTCCTGCAAGTACTGGGGTTCATGGCTTCATGTATTTTGATGATCCCATATGCAAGGCTGCATATGAGAAAACTTCAATGGTACCTCAAAAATCTTTGGTGTCAACACACACAGGACTTGGACTTGATTTTTCCCCTGATTCCCTGTCTATAAATGGAGTTCCTCTGGTGGGCAACAGCCTGTTCTCAGAACAAGGGTCTGCCTTTCCGTCCACCGCCTGCCAGCCAGACTCTCACCACAGATGCCTCAGATTCTGCATGGAGGGCTCATCTGGAGGGCAGGGGTATACAGGAGACCAGCACCCAGCAGATTCATCTGTACATAAACTTAAAGGAATTGATGGCAGTGTAGCAGGCCTTGCTGTCTTTCAAGGGCCTACTCTACCCTGGGACTCTGCTAATCTGGACAAACAATACCACAGTCATGTGGTACATCAACAAGCAAGGGGGGACTCACTCTTACCCCTTGTGCAGACAAAGCATGAGACTATGGTCCATGGCAGCATCCATGGGCTTACATCTAATAGCCTACTATCTTCCAGGGAGGCTAAACTCCTTGGCGGATCATTTGAGCAGACATGTTCTGGATCCTCACGAGTGGCAACTGAACATGGATATTTTCCATCACATCACTCATCATTGGGGCACCCCACAAGTGGATCTTTTCTCCTCTTGCACCAATCATCAACTTCCAACCTTCTGCACCAGGGAGTTTCACAACAAAGCTTGGAGGATGGATGCATTCTCCTTCCCATGGACACATCTCTCAGTTTATGCATTCCCTCCTCTGCCTCTTCTTCCCAGAGTGCTGCTAAAGATAAGAGACAAAAAAACAAAGGCTATTCTGATAGCTACAGATTGACCCAGGCAGCATTGGTATCCCTTCCTTCACAGCCTTTCCCAGGCTCAGCCTTGGCATTTTCCCCTGGTACCAGATCTGTTGGTTCAGGGAGGGGGAAAGTTCCTTCATCCTCATCTTCAAACTCTGCATTTAACTGCCTGGCTAATACCTTAAATCTTTCCCAACAGGTGGTTGAAGTTCTTCATGAGGCCAGGAGGCCTAGCACCAGAAAATCCTATGCAGATAAATGGAATAGATTTTGCTCTTGGATGCAGGCTAAAGGAGAAGACTTTTCTCATCCTTCTCTTTCCCTCATTCTTGATTACCTAGCAGGATTGCTTAATGGTGGACTTTCTTTTTATTCAATCAAAATTCATGCTTCAGCAATTTCGGCTCATTGTTCTTTTGAGCAACCCATTTTTTTTCACCTCTTGATGAAACAGTTCCTGAGGGGAGCTAGTAATCTTAGACCTCCCAGAAGAGCTCCTACTCCTGCTTGGGATCTTAATTTTGTCCTGGAAAAAACTTACTCTGCCTCCTTTTGAACCAGCTGCCTCTGCAGATTTGAAGTTTCTATCCTTTCGAAAATCTGAACAGTTATTGGTTAGTTTTGCTCCTGTGGCTCAGGATAAAGCTATTTCAAAACAGACCATCTCCAAATGGATTGCTCATTGTATTCACTTTTATGTGCAGCATGGAAAGGTTCCCCCTCAGGGTATTAGGACCCATTCTACTAGAGCAGCCTGTACCTCTGCAGCCTTTCTGAAAGGGGTGCCTACTAAGGACATTCTAGAAGCAGCTACTTGGTCTTCTGCCATACTTTCACAAAGCAGTACAATCTACCTTTTTTTTCTAAATCCAGGGCTGGTTTTGCCTCTGCAGTTTTGCAAGGCCTCCTTACCAACCCTTAATCTGTGATCCTTCCTCCACCCTTTGTCTTCTTACCGGGCTTTGGGAATCAACCCATATGTGAGGACTGCAACAGTGAAACACGAAGAACATAGTACAGTTGTGTACACTTACCATAAATGTAGATGTTCAAGTGTATTCACTGTTGCAGTCCTGGTTTCCCACCCTCCATTCCCCCTTTTTTCCTAAGGTACAGACTATGGATTTTTATTTTTTGTATGACATGTGTCCAGGGTGCTACCATTCCTGGATTAGCATTCTTTTGGGGGGGTCCTAACAATTAAGGCAAGAAAAACTGAGGAAATGGCGTTGCATGCCTCCCTTTATACCTGACGTACTGACATCAGGTTTACAACCGGCAGCAGCCAACGTCATATACCAAGGACTCTGGTATTCAGGCAGGCTGAGGGCTACTGGGAGCCGGATAACCCATATGTGAAGACTGCAACAGTGAATACACTCGAACATCTACATTGATGTTAAGTGTACACAACTGTACTTTCCAAATACCGGTCACCTTTGGCCCAAAACCTTCAGGCGCATGCTAGAAATCTGAAGATGAAGAGAAATTTCACCTTTCAACATGACAATGACCCCTAGGATGCATACAAATTAATAAAATAATGGCTTCACCAGAAAAAAAAATTAAAGTTTTGGAATGGCCCAGCCAAAGCCCAGACCTAAATCCAGTATAAAATCTGTGGGGTGACTTGAAGAGGTCTGTGCACAAAAGATGCCCTCACAATCTGACAGATTTGGAGTGCATTTGCAAGGAACAGCAGGCAAATATTGCCAAGTCAAGATGTGCCATGCTGACAGACTCCTACCCAAGAAGATTGAATGCTGTAATTAAATCCAAACGTGCTTCAAAGTATTAGTTTAAGGGCGTGCACACTTATGCAACCAGCTTATTGTACGTTTATTTTTTATATTTCTCCCCTAACAGATTTGTTTGTTTTGCAATTGAATTGTACAGGTAATAGGTCACATTAAAGGTGGGAAAAGTTTTGAAATGATTCATTGTGGTCTCATTTTTTTATATCACAACCACCTGGCATTTTAACAGGGATGTGTACACTTTTTTAATATACAAACTATATCTACAAGGAAACCACTGTGGGCAATGGTGAATGCTTTGATGTCACCTAGTACCACACAAAGCTGTGTATTACCAGTACACAGACAGCAAGTTTCCACAGACAGATACTATACAACACTGCCTGGAATGACTAAGGAAGTTAGTCAGTAAAAGTGCATTTCTGAATTCCCGTTTTCAGTATGATTTGTAGTCTACAGGTGAAATATGGCCATATGAACCTTTTCAAAAATGACCACTATTACAACTTACATTAACAGTGTAACAGCCCTCAGATGCCCATACACCTTTACTCAAACACATGCTTCTATCCTCTCACACATTTTGCTTTTCAGAGGCATTCAAATGCCCGTATATTACTTTTCTTCTATTGTACTAGACATTTAAAACCTGCAATTGATACTTGGAACCACATTTGCCTCCTCTATCAGCAACCCATGATCTGATTTTTCATCACACAGTGGGTGAACTGCACAAAATGACACCGTCTTGCTAGAGACACTTCTGCTGATAGCCATTAACTGCTTACACAATACCAGTTTCTTATGAATCAAACACTGGAGTCATGTCTGCTGCT
>NC_056743.1:1417091814-1417136814 GCF_019279795.1 Protopterus annectens
CTCCAATGCTGTCTCCAAGCTCCTTCACTCAGAGCAATCAGTAATCCTGCCTCCTTTAAAAAAATCACCAAAATTACATCTTTTCTCTCAGTGGCTTTGCTCCTGTACCCCACCCAAAAATGCCAACACCTGATTTCCCACTCTGGAATACAAATATCTATCTATCTTTAAAAAATGTACCACTACTCTTCTCTACCTTCGTGTCTCTTTATGTCACCTGCTTCTTTAATAACCCACTACTATTTTTTTCTGTACTTTCCTGTCTCTTTCTGTCACCTACTTCCTATCTTTTTCTGTTACCTGCTATACACCTATCCATCTTTAAAAACTTACCACTATTCTTCAGTGTACCTCCCTGTCTCTTTCTGTCACCTCCTATTCACCTCTCACTCATTCTGTCCATCTGTTTTACACCCTATAATCATACTCTTCAGCTTGGACCTTACACATTAACATACCTGTTCTCATGTTTTAACACAGATATTCTGCATCTTTCCTTTCCTGTTCACAGCTGACTTTCATACACTTTCCCATTTCTACTATTTACTTTCTCCCATGTGATAGCAAACTTCCCATATAACATCATCCTATGTACTAACCTATCTCTTTCTTTCATTCTTTCTTTCTCTCTCAAAGATTAAGACCTTTGTTTCTAATTAATGAAATTATATCATTGTTAAACTTGTGCTTTTATTTGCAACCATGTATCCTAATTTCTATCTATCAACATTGTATTTAAATCTTTTTGTATATATTGTGTATGTTAATTTTAATTTTGTGGAGCTTTTCTCCCCAGACCGCCACTGAAAATGGGCTTTTCTAGGCCCAGTGGACTTTCCCGATCAATGAACTAACTAACTAACTAACTAACTAACTAACTAACTAACTAACTAACTAACTAACTAATCGGGCATTAATACACATTTTATGAAAAACGAACCAAAAGCATGATTCAACCCATCAATATATTCTACACTAATCTGTACAGTTGTGAGATTTGAGCACCAAACCTTAACCCAGCAGCATGATGACAGCCCAAGTGCACACAAGCACCTAATACCAGTAATGTCAAAATTCGGCAATTTATTGTGCAAAGATGGAAACCAGGCTTCTATCATTATCTGCCACCACTCACACCATGTGCTTTTCCAATTAGAAAAAAAGGCTCAAAAGCAATTACTAAATGCAGATTAGAGCATGTGGTGTGAGAAGAACAAAAACATTGAACGTGAGTGTTATCTCAGGCAGAGCTTGGCAGTAGCATAAATAATGTACATTGGCAACAACACATAGGTGCAGGAAGCTATTGAAGACTGGGGGAGCGGAGGGTAAGAGGGGCACTTAGTGATCTAAAAAGGGCATTTTTTTATAACTATTTACTACCACAACATAGGTTCACTTGGAGGACATTGTAAGCTTAATTGAAGCACCAAAGGGGAATTGGCTAACATTTTCTTATTGGTCTTACCTATCCCATGGCTGATAACTGTATATCAGCCCTAGTGGGAATAACTGTGATTATACCATAGATAATTTGAGGGGACCCTTGTAAGGGATGTAGCATTTATGAACTGCCTCTATCCATTAGTGGCATGAGGGGAAATCCTGGATTACATTTTCTACTACCCATCCTTAGATCCAAGTTGCATTTTAATATGGACGGATGAGCTTTGTTTTATTTTTTATGGATAGTCTGTTCTGGAACAGTGGTAGCCTCTGTGCTATATATCCATTTCTCCACAACATTCAGTTTAGATACCTGGACTGAGTATTTTTGAGGCCATGTGACTTGCTGATGTTCAGTAGGTCCATCTGTATTATGTTGGAGGATGCTTTGTATGCCAGACATGTCACCTCTAAGCACTCTGTAGGATACTGAGTATAGTAATAAATCTTTGAGGTGGTCCATGCAAGACCTCTTGTTTAGGACTTGTATCCTTTTAGTAAGGTATCTCTGAACGTATTCCAATTGTTGCATGGGGCTGGACAGATACATGCCAAACTGGGCATTATACAAAATGATTGACCTAATGAGGGCTTTGTAAAGTGGGACAACAATATCTCTAGATCTAGTCACAATCAATTTGTTTATAAGATGTACAATATAGAAAGGCTTTCTTATGACCCTGGGCACTGCTGGTCAAAAGTTAGATCACTGTACACACAAGTTCCCAAATGCCAAACAATTGGGTCAGTGTTCAGAGGGCATTGGCATGATTTTGACACCAGTTATTATTTGGGACAAACCGTTCTACATGATAGTTAAGTCATTTGGGGATTCAATAACTGCTCCTAGCTTGCAGTCATCTCAAACTTAGCCATCCAAAGCCCTTTGGTATTTCCTTTTACTTTTGAGATGTATATGCCAAAGAGAAAGTCTCAGCACCGAACCCTGGGGGACTCCATTGGTGATTGGTCTCTTCCCCTATTTTGATCTCCTGCATCCAGTGAGCCAAGTTGGCAATGCAGCTGGTGATGTGTTTGCTCCTACATTATTCATCTTTTGTACTACACCTGAGTAGGGGATTGCGTCAAAAGGCTTGGCCAGGTCAAGGTAATGTGGTATGAACTGTTTTACCTTCATCCATTGCTTTGGTAACAAGAGTAAAGCTTAAAATTTGCCCATGATTTTGAGTCATTCACACTTTCCTCTAGGCTGTTTTCAAACACATTTTTATGGTCATGCATACACGTATGCATTCATTGATAAACCTTCCTGATTGTATTAAATTATATTCCTTGTATAATACAGCACTAGTTGTTTGAATGTGTTTTAAATTTGTAGTTTTGTACAGTCTTCTAGTAAGCAATGAAACAAAACGTATTAACCAATAATGACAAAACTACCCATTTCAGAAAACTTCAACCAAAAAAGGCCACTCAGACTTCTGTCATTACAATCCACCAATATCAGTAAATATGCAAAATCTCTGCAGAAGTAAGTCATCTAAATAATTCCACATTAAAGGGATCTGTAACTAATTAAGAGGGTGTTGCTAGGAAACAACCTTATATTTAATTGATTCATCTACAAATAAAGTGGCTGTTGCCCTTGAAGAATAATGTCCCTATGTTACATTAAAACATGATAAGCTGGTAATATGGCAAACTGATAACAAGTTCATAGTTACTAGGTAAGTCCTCCAAAGGAAGACATTCACAGGACTGCAGTATAGACTCCCTGTAAAGTACAACACAGTACAATATCAGCGATCCATCTGCATATTGTGGGAGTAGAACCCACAGCCTTTTGCATCAAAAGTAAGGCTACTACCTGTTGTGCTACTAACAACACAAACAGACTTGGAATAAGCAGCACTAAACTTCTCTTCCCCTGAAGCTCTCAGCTCCTTGTAATTTTTTTTTATTTATTTAACAGGAAAGTCCAATTGGAACAAAGCCAATTTTCAGCAGAGGGCCAGGGAAAAATGCTCTAGATGCATGTCTTTGTAATATGGGAGGAAACCCACACAAACACAGAGAGGACATACACACTCCACATAGAGGGCACCCCAGCCAAGAATCAAACTAGTGAACCTCTTGCTGTGAGGCAACAACACTACCACTGCACCATCCACTTGACATAGCTAAAGCTCTCAATTTCACAGCAGAAGAAATCTGGAAAAAGTCAAAATATATTTGGAGGGAGGGGCAAAGGCCCAAAACCAGGGATACATTTTAAATATTGCTTGTATAATCTTAGAAAGTTGCGAAAATAGTATTTTGTGTTACCATGTGTTTACAAAAAAAGATAAGAAGACTGAAACTTAAAGGGCTATCATTATTTAATGAATTCTATTCCTCAATGATTTGCCAGAAAACCGCAAATTTTAAGAGGAACAGACCAAAAGTAGTATGAACGGAGCACACCAGCTACTATAAAATATGAATGGAGCACACCAGGTACTATAAAATATGAGTGGGAGCAATATTTAAAATATGTTCATATTTTCAGGCCTTTCTCCACCCATTTTGTCAGGCTTTGTCCAGATTTCTTTCATTAAGAGGATGAGAGGTATTGGCGTAGGATCATACATAGCAGGCACTACAGAGTCCTTGCCTTCCTCTCCAAACTTCTGCCCTCAGGAATTAATTGCAATAATCCCAAGTACAAAAATGCTTTCCTAACAGCCCTATAGCACTAAGTGTTGTCAGGCAATGTAGGAAATTACCTAGCCAAAAAAATAAATTCTGCTACATCAAAAAAAGAAAAATTGTGTCAGACAGATAAATGAGAATATACTGGTATGCAAAGGCTGGCACTGATACAGTTAAGATTCCCTCACTCCCAACAAGCAAATTTAGTCCTTTCTTCCCAGCAGATGGCAATCACACCACCTTTAACACAACTTGGGGTTCCTATCTAATGTGTCACAGTCATGATACCATGAAACCAAAACAAACAAACCCATTGTTCTCCTCCAAACCAGGGCATCTGGGTGTTGATCCTACTTGTGCCTTGCTCGTACAGTGAATACTGTTTGTATATAGTTCAGTAAAAAGAGTGCCAGTTGCTGAGGGCAGCACAGAGACTACCCCCCACCCCAAAAAATAGCACTTTAAGTTAGAAAAAAATATCACATGGATGAGTGGGCGGTGTACCAGCTGAATGGGTAATGTAGCAGTTGAATGGGTGGTGTACTGGTTGAATGGGCGGTGTACCAGCTGAATGAATGATATATTAGTTGAATGGGTGATGTACCAGTTGAATGGGTGGTGCACCAGTTGAATAGGTTGTGTACCAGTTGAATGGATGGTTTACCCATTGAATAGGCTGTGTACCAGCTGAATGGGTGGTGTACCGGCTGAATGGGTGGAGTACCAGTATACAAAGGCTGGTACTTAAGCAGTTAGGAGTCCCTCACTCCCAGCACACAAACACAGCTCCTTGTCCCTGTAGTTGACAACAAGACCCCTTTACACCAGAAACTACTGTAGAAGCGTTGGGAGAAATTATTCTTCTGTTTAATATGTCATACTTCCCCAGAAAGTGGTAACAAGCCCTGCCTTCCTCTCCAAACTGCAGCCTCTGGGTATTAAACCTACTGTAGCTTTAGTGATAGTCCTTATAGAGCTAAATAAAAGCAAAGTCCTGATAGCCTGCAGTAGTGTAGTAGCCTACAACCCCTAAAAACTCTTTACATCATGAGAAAGCATATGCAAAGAAATAAGACTTAAATGAGTATATACTAGCACTGAAGTTCTTAGAATCCCTTCTCTCCCAGCAGCTTAATACAAACTCTTCCGTTTTGCAACTAACAATCAAATTCACTTTCACCACACACACCATGGGGTCCTGCAGAAATGTTGCAAACTTGACCTCTTTTAGGCTACAACTTCCCAACCATCAGAAAAATGAAGAAAAAAGCCTGCCTCTTACTTCCTGTGTTGTACAGTAAGTATAGGTGGTAGTTTCCAGTGAAAAGCAGAAAATAGCACACATACATACACACACACTTTTGTTTTAATTATTTCTGTGCAGAGAGACTGCTCAGAGAAGTTGATGTTCATACAAAGCATCCAAACAGTCCAAAATCAGTGATGTACTTTTTCCCAGCTGGAGTGAACAAAGACACTGTTCTGTGCTGACACACTTCAGCTGTTTCCACCCCAATCAGTACAAAAGGTGTGTGGAAAGAAAAAAGATCAGTAAATGTAAACAACTGAAATAACTGATTTCTCCTCTTAGAAGATACTGTAACAGGGCATGGATTTGCACATCATAAGCTAGTACTCTGTGAGAAGAGGGAGTGAAATGTTTTGCTAATGAACACAATGGCATCTCACTTCCAGGCTCCAAATGAAATGACAACAGGCATAGAGTATTAATCTTACTTGTACAATTACTGTGCAAGTGAAATTATTACCCTGCTAAAGTATTGGACAAGACTTTTTGTTTTAAAAAAACAGTTTCATGCCAGTTATAAAATAACATAGATATGCTAAAACCAAGCTATTTCCGGGCTCAAATATGTGTTTTCTCACAGTGTCAGGGCAACTCAGTACCTAGAATTAACAGGTTACTGGTGAAAAATAAAACACTTACTCCAAAAGATTGAAATTATCATTCTTATGTATAGTAATGTAGAAAACAAACAAGGAAGGAAATCAATGCACAGCTTAAGGGAAAAACAACAGCCACTGCAAAAGCTCAAAGGGAGTTATGGGTCATACCAGCTACTATAAAATATGAGCGGAGCACACCAGCTACTATAAAATATGAGCGGAGCACACCAGCTACTATAAAATATGAGCGGAGCACACCAGCTACTATAAAATATGAGCGGAGCACACCAGCTACTATAAAATATGAGTGGAGCACACCAGCTACTCTAAAATATCAGCGGAGCAAACCAGCTACTCTAAAATATGAGCAGAGCACACCAGCTACTCTAAAATATGAACGGAGCACACCAGCTACTCTAAAATATGAGCGGAGCACACCAGCTACTTTCATAATATGAGCGGAGCACACCAGCTACTCTAAAATATGAGCAGAGAACACCAGCTACTATAAAATATGAGCGGAGCACACCAGCTACTCTAAAATATCAGCGGAGCAAACCAGCTACTCTAAAATATGAGCAGAGCACACCAGCTACTCTAAAATATGAACGGAGCACATCCGCTACTCTAAAATATGAGTGGAGCAAACCAGCTACTCTAAAATATGAGTGGAGCAAACCAGCTACTCTAAAATATGAACAGAGCACACCAGCTACTCTAAAATATGAGCGGAGCACACCAGCTACTCTAAAATATGAGCGGAGCACACCAGCTACTCTAAAATATGACTGGAGCAAACCAGCTACTCTAAAATATGAACGGAGCACACCAGCTACTTCAAAATATGAGTGGAGCACACCAGCTACTCTAAAATATGAGCGGAGCACACCAGCTACTCTAAAATATGAGCGGAACACACCAGCTACTCTAAAATATGAGTGGAGCAAACCAGCTACTCTAAAATATGAGCGGAGCAAACCAGCTACTCTAAAATATGAGCGGAGCACACCTCTAAAATATGAGCGGAGCACACCAGCTACTCCTCAGCTACTCTAAAATATGAGTGGAGCACACCAGCTACTCTAAAATATGAGCGGAGCACACCAGCTACCCTCCCCCTCGTTGTATGGTTCTGGCGCCTATGCAACAACAGCACAACAACACCTGAAAGCATGAGCGTACCACTCAACTTCTTATAACAACAAATTCACATTTTAGCAGTTTCCAACACTGGAATAAAATCCCAACCGTAGCAACAATTCACAAACATTGATAGCTGGCTAAGAGTTTAGAAAGCCGTCTTCTTGTATAGGCTGCTTCAACTTGTACCATGTGCTTTACTGCATTTCACTTTTGAAAACAAACAAAAACTACTATGCGATAGCATACATCTCTACCGCTTAGAAAGAGAAATCCGGACAAGCTCTACAGTTGCTTTCAAAAGCTACATTCTGCAGTCACAGAGCAACTGAGCAAACCCTAAAAAATGGCACAAACATTATTTGTTTACATGATATACTACAGACTCTCTCAGAAGCATTTCAAATGATGAGATAACGAGTGCTACATACGGCAAATGCTACTCATATCATGTGTATTGCATTTTTCTGTGGAACTTAAATCCCCCAAAAAGATATGAAAATAAGCAAAGCACATGGTGTTAGTAGAATCTGAAGAAAAAGAAGGAAGCCAGCCGTCTCTCTCATAAGATTACCAATGCAAGTTGCTCACGGAAAGGTGTTGGCCCCAAGAAATCATAGCTCACAGTTGCCGGAAAGCACGATCAACTTGTAGAATGCAAAAGATTTATAACACTCACCTCATCACAATAATAGAAAGAAGGAAATTCTACCTGAGGTTATCTAGCATTCCTGATTGTCCATAAATGCAATGCAGTCCGCTGGAAAAAAGTAACAAAGAAAGGAAGTTCCACACAACATGTGCTGGAGTGGGATGGCCAACATAGCTCTGACATCACATGAAGGGTGGGTCATTCCATGCTTTTTCAAGAGCATGCAAATATAGTAGTGCTGATGTCAGTCTGAGGGAGGGAACTTCAAGACAACTGCTGCTGATCTGTAGTAGTTCTGACATCAGAATTTAAGAGACAGCAGCTAGCTTTTGAACGGCGAGATAACTCATTTTTAAAAGTGAAACTACTACAGTACGGCAAGGCATTGGGCTGCTGAAGAAAAATAGTTGATTTCATATTTTTTTAAAGCTGCTCTGCACATTTCTTTAGATAGGATCATATAATAGGGAGAAAAATTGTGGTCATGTTGAGGATTTTGAAATAATATCCCGTTGTTCTCCTTTAAAGTAAATTCAGCTGTATATTATGGTTGCTCTCTAACAATTTAAAGACTGATTCAAAGTCAGTGGGAGTCTCCTACAATGGATCTGCATGTACCAGATATGTATCCCCGTCTGGAATGATGTCACGAAAAAGAATAAAAGTCCTTTTTATGAACTGTATCAGTGCACCTAGTTGATAGGGCTGTCACCTGACTTGCTTTCTGCAGTTCTGGTCTGTGAGTGTGTGTGTGTGTGTGTGTGTGTGTGTGTGTGTGTGTGTGTGTGTGTGTGTGTGTGTGTGTGTGTGTGTAGGGGGCTTGAAAATAGTAAATGCATTGATACTTTACAAGAAAAAATATTTTCTGACTTTTCTCTAAATGTCACAATAATCTTTAATACTACATTTAAGTTATCTTACCATATAAACTATTATAAATACCATTTAAAGCTTAGCATTTCAATAATGTGTTGCTGCCTATGTAAATTTGTTAAAATACTTGATAACTGCCTTTAAACCCATGACTGATCTAATTGCTTTGTTTTGCTATGAAAGGGGAGTGTTAAGTTCTCCTCCCATGTGCAATAAAACAGTGGAAAACAGTTCCACAGCTTTCTGTCTTTTTTTTTATATCAACTGCTGTGTTCCTGACATTAGCAGGATTAATTGCCCATCTAAGATTGACAGCAGTACCTGACAGGGTAAACTACAGATTTAACTGTGTCTATGATATATCACGCAGGTGGAGACAAATGTCTCTGCAAATTATGTGAGAAGTTGAGTTAAAAAAAAAAAAGTAGGTGGGGTTTCCCTTCCTTTGACACCAATGCAAGGAAATAAAAGTTTTAAAAAGTACAAGCAGGTTTCTGGTACCTACACAGTACTGGAACCATGTTGTAGGGAGAAAAGAAACCTAACGATTAAGTTTAACTGTATGAGAGGGTGGAGTTTTCCCATTAAGAGCAATAAAATCATTAAATTCATTCCTTTAACCAAGTCCCCCTTCCCCCTTAACACCATAGTGTAAACTGAGACTGTGCTACCTTAGAACTGAAACTTAAAAGCTAGAGACACATTAAAATATATAATAACAGCTTATTAAAGCTAACCTACTAATCTAAACATTATTAATATTAATTAAGAAACCAACTCACTAACAAAATGACTGACTAATTAACTTACAAAAGATCTACCACTAAACATCTATCAAAATTAATGTAAGTAACTTCTAAACGGAAACACTTTTAACAAAGATCGCTTTTGTACAAATAAATACTTCATCAGGTTTGTGTGTAAAAAATATATTATAATACAAATGAACACGTGGTGCTGCGGTAGCGTTGTCGCCTCACAGTAAGACATTGTCCTGTTCGATTCTCAGCTAGAGCATCTTCTGTGTGGAGACATGCGTGAATGGGCGTACCTTCATTGAAGGTTGTGCATCAGAGCTGGCAACTTGGCATGTAAAAATCTACTGCCAATCATTAGCGGACTGGAGTTACGCTGTGGCGACCCCTAACCGGGAAAAGCTGAAAGACACAACAAAAACAACAACAAATGAACACGTGTATAAATCTACAAGTGAACACCTAAGTAGGCTGAAAACCATAGCTATAATTGCTAAGGTGGAAATACTGTGCAAAATGTTAGAAATAGCATTAAGGCCCTGGCATCTGTTCAAGTGTGGCATCCAACTAAGAAAGCACTTAGTTTAAATGAGTAAAAGTATCAAAAACAGTACCAATGCCAGTTATTTTCATTGTAAGATATTTACAATGTTTGATATTTGTTTATAACAATATTAACATGTATAATATTAGCATGTAATGGCAGCATTAATCAGTCCCATATCAGAGTTTTAATAGTTTTATAAACAGTAGGGCAATTTTCTGAGTTCTAGCATTCTTTTTATGGAGCAATAATAATTAAGCCCCAGTTTTCTAAAAGAGTTCGGTTTCAGCTGCCACATGAGTTCACGTTTTTCTAAAAGATTAGGGATGTCTTCTTCCAGTTCCAAAAGGTCCGCATGATCAATAATCTGAGATTTAAAGCCTGTGTGTCTTTTGTGAAGCTGCAGGTGCTTCTTGTTTGTGTGCTTCAATAAAGGATATTCCATTTTTAACTCAATTGTGCACTTCCTACTATTTTATTATTTTGTAGTACATATTTTAAAGTTCAAATTTTATTAGTGAACAAGGTGCATAACATTTCAAGGAGTGAACTTCATACCCTCCACACTGCAACTATTCTTTGTTTTTGACTTGGTTTAGGTTGCATACTGGGTATTCTGGGACACTGAGGGATACCATGGATTTTTCATTTTTCAGGAAAAATATACATACTGCCATTACTCCAAGCTCTGTTAACCTTGGGCAGCTGTAGGCCACTGTGTGACTATATACATATTCCTGCTGACCTTTACAAATGTGTGAAATGCTTTTGCAGCTAATTTGCATACTCCTATCTCTAGCCTCTTGAATACCATCGCACGTCTGTTTCTGACTATCATCCTTAGTGCTGTGCCATCTGTACACATCTCTAAATCATTCTGTAATTGCACACTAGGAATCTTTTTAATCATTATAATTGGTTTACAAGCATTAAAAAAACAGTATAGCTGTTTGCTTTAAATGCTGCTTTTCCAAGGACACTACCTGGAATATCACCTTGTATTTAATATAGTTGTTCTTACAGTCAAGGAAAATTTGACCCATTGGCTTCAGTTCATGCCAAGTACACAAAGATTTGCATACAATATTCCATAGATTTGATTATTTAAATGTACGTTATGACAACATATTGTATTCTGAATCAGTATCAAGCTTAAATGCAGTAGTATTCTCTCTCTTTATAAGCTTTTCTGATTTCAAGTCATTGTTGCTTACAGTCTGGAACTGTACTCACATCATGCTTCTCAAGTGTGCTAATAAATATATATTTTGTGCCCTTTTGCCTCTATAACCTGTGAATCATGCTGTGCAACTTTAATTCAACTTTTTCACATCTTTGTGAAGTGGTTACAACCATCAAAACTTACAGTGACAATTAATGGTTCTGCAACATATTTTCTTGTGCCTGTAGCAACATTTCTTTCACTAGCTATGGTGCCTGACTGCTTGTTTATTAACAGGTGCCATTTTGGAAACTCTATTGCTTATAATACCATTTTTAGTTCTCTTATTCATTTTGAACTTCATTTTGCTCTCCATTTCACTCACTGTTTTTATCTGGCACATTTCCAATTCCTGCTTTTAAGCTGAATATGTAAAACCTCACTTTCTATACAAAACTAGTGCTTCAACAAGTGTCATTTCTGCTTCTGTAAATAGTTTGCCCCTAATTTTATTATGTATGATCAACACATTTTTATCTCTTAATGGATCATTAAAGTTAACAAACTTACATGGGTAGAATTCATAGATATTGCATAATATGTAGAATGCAGTTTTGTGGGAAGTGGCCACATGCAGTCTTACATTAAAATCATACTCCTACCATATTATATTAGATAGACACATGCCCACATAATGACATGCAAATTAATTTGAGGACTGAAGTGAGGCACTAATATGCAAAGGTTTGCAAGGTGAACATAGTTGTAATTCATGGGAAATTACACAGCAGTATGCACCTGGTTATGAAAGGTGAAAGAATGCCACAAATATCAGTGATACAGACAGAAAGAATGCTATGACTAGCATCATTAATTGTGTAGCAGCATTCTGTGCTGCTGCTTCCCATTGATATGCACGAGATAAAATCCAGTGCCAAAAGAAATAGTACAGGCATCCGGTGACATATCACAATTTCAAGAGTCAGTAGAGTAGATCAGCACATTCTACAGGTCTTGGTTGACATGTTACTGCCGAATGGAGAGATGATAAATCAGCAAGAAAAGGAGTAGTATTGCTGGAACTGAATTCATCCTCAAGTCTTGGTGAATACTTTATGTGGTAGAACTGTTTACACAAAATCTTACCAGGATGACTCTGATATATATACTATATTTTATATAGCATATATCATGGAGAGGGCTAGGTTAAAAAATAGAAAAGACAGTTGGGTGCACAGGTCCTAGAATAAAAAAAGTGACCAATCTTGGTGTACATACTAATACCAGGAATGGAAAAAACTGCAGTGTAGAATCCTCACTACAAAGAAACATTACTATAACCGGGTTAGGTCAAGTTCAGGGAAGGATGCCACCCCCCCCCCCCAATTTAGAAGAAAGTAACAGCCCACAAAAAACAGAAAAACTGACAGGCCAAAAAAGATGGCACAGTGCATTATTGAGCATAAGAAAGAAATTATGTATTATTACTGTTATGCAAGAAGCTCAGGATTTCCAGAGACAAGAAATATTCAGAAAGATTAAGAGACTTTAAGAAAACTATCAAAAGCTTCAAGTGTAAATTCTAATTTATTAATACAAAAAAATCCATGAAAAATGTTAAATAGACAAAAAAACTTCAGGGCACCTGGAAAAAGAAGTGACAGAGGAAGTCTGAAAATATAAAGTACAAAACTCTGAGATTTTTGAAAAGTATAAAAAAGAAACATAAACATGGGTCAGAAATAGAGATCTGATGTGGTGCAATACTTATGCAAAGAAGAAAGACAAACTAATCAGTACAAAAAAGCAGCTCAAAAGATATTTGAAGAGAAAAACAGGCAAAGGCACCCAGATATGAAAAATGTTACAGTACAAAAAAAAAAAAAAAAGAAAACAAAGGGGGAACATAGAACAGAGGATTAGTAAGGTAAAAGTTAAACAAATAGAAACTGAAGTAATGGAATACCTGTGAAGAAGGATTTAGTGTAGAAAAATGCAACACCGGCAGGGCCGGTGTTCGCATTTTGGGGGCCCCCAGTAAATGTGAAGTTGGGGATCCCTTGGACACTTCCAGTCTAAATATCACCCTGTTACTGCCACCCCTCCTATATAACCTTTTAGTTCATGCTGTAGTGTTTTGGATGTAGTATACATAGACTGAACTGTAGTTACAGTGCTCTTACATTATGAGAGGCCAGTGTACCACACTATGTTGGCCCATCTCACAGAAAGACATTCACAGTTACTGGCATTTTGTTGTAACAATGATACATTACAGCAGCTCTATATACAATGCTGGATTTAGGTGAAATGGTGCCGTAAGCACTGCCCCCCCCCCCACACACACATCCCGTGGACTCCCATCTGCTCCACCCCCCCCACTCTCCACATTATGCACCTTACTTTTTTCGCTTTTTTCACATTTTGCCTTACTCTTCAGCTTTTTCAAGAATTCATGATTTTCTATATGCTCTGAAATGCAATTTACTTTATTTTTTTCTTTTTATACAACCATTATCTCCAATGAGAGCTTGAACAGAAACTGTGATTAAGGCAATGAATTTACTGCTGCTGTTCAACTTTAGTTTTCCTTGCATTTTAAAACATTTTACCAACCTTTTAATCCAATGATGGCCTGAAAAAAAAAATCATGACTCAGAAAAGAATTTCAGTCTTACTTTTTTCTTTCAAGAAAGACATAGTTTGTAGCCAAGGGTTAATGTTTAAAGATGACAAAATAGTAACTCACAATAAAGTAACAATACATTTGTTGTAAGTACAGGCTAACAGAGAAGGCCTCTGGCTAACGAAGTTCGCAGATGACTGCAAACTAGGCGCCATAGTCAAGTCCCCAAATGATGTGGACATCCTACAAAAGGGCCTCGCTGAGACAGATGCCTGGTGTCAGAGCCATGGACTCAAGCTCAGTGCCAAAAAGTGCAGTGTCATCCCCTTTGGTAAAAACTCTGTACCCATGAACTACCACATAGGCAGCAATCTACTTAACAATGAATGTGTGATAAGAGACCTTGGGACCCAGGTGGACAGTAGTCTCTCCTTTGATAGTCACATCACCACAGTAGTCAGGAAGTCCTTCTGCGTGGCACACCTCATCATAAAAGGGTTCTCATCCACGAAAAAAAGGTCATTGTTCCCCTCTACTCATCACTCATTAGGCCCATTATAGAGTACAATGCCCCTTTTGGAATGTACCTCACAAGACATCTGCAGCAGCTGGAAAGGCCACAGAAGTACCTCACAAAGAGGATTATTGGCCTCAAACAAATGCCCTACACTGACTGTCTCAAAAAACTCCAGCTTAACTCCGTAGCATATCACCTACTCCGAGGTGATCTCTGCCTAACATATAAAGCTATGTCAAACCCGAGCTGTTGGACATGCTACACCTAAAGAAATCCCAATCCCTCCGAGCTACATGCTCTAGGGACCTAAACCTTGTCACCACAATAAACAGGACATGCTGGAGGGATAGATTCCTGTCCCAGAGACTTCCCATACTCTGGAACAGGCTACCCATCTATGTCAAGCAAAGTTCTTCATTAGCACTCTTCAAGAAAAATCTTGATGAGTGGATGGGAAATAGGAAATACACCCTGGGGATCATGTCTGTGTCTCTGCTCGACAGTGGCACAGGAAAATAACTTTCTTGGGTGGAGTAAGCCAAGGAACCTTGTTGGCTAGGCTTACGTAGGCCCTTGGGCCGATAGCCTAGTACCTACCTATGAACCTATGAATCTATGACACACAAATCCTTTCTGGGAATACTGCCTGCCTCCCTACCCTCCCCCAAAGAAAAAAGACAGCCACTGCCTGGGCATCCCCTCTTCCTGCCAAAGGCAATCACCACTATATGTGCCTGGTGCAAGATTGTGACTAAAGTGGAAAAAATAATGACTACAGTAATGAATTCCACTTTGCTGCTAATATACAGCACACTGCCCCTACACATGCTATAGTAATTTTTTTGTACACCTCGGAGGTCTGTGAGAAAACTATGAATCAGTCTCCAACAGAAGCTATAATGACCTCTTCTGTATACGTCTAAGGTTTGATTGTGATGAGAATTAAAGAAGTAATGAACACACAATTGCCAGCCCTCCCACACAACCTTCAGCAACCTTACAGACACACATCTATGCAGGGCTGGTTTTAGAGTGGGTGTGGTTGAGGGTAGAGGCTATCACTAAGTCCATGTCAAAATACATTTATATGTTGTGGCATGTGGTGGCCACCAGACTCCTAGATGCTCTAAGTATCTGAATTTTCTGTGATGTATTTTATGCCTTACTTTTGAAATATAATTATTTGGTAACTGCATTTTTAACTGCTACACACAGAAGGGTTATGTAAATGCCCATCATTAGTGTGTGTGTATTTGTGTGTGTGTGCACTCGCGTGTGTGTGTGTGTGTGTGTGTGTGTGTGTGTGTGTGTGTGTGTGTGTGTGTGTGTGTGTGTGTGTGTGTGTGTGTGTGTGTGTGTGTGTGTGTGTGTGTGTGTGTGTGTGTGTGTGTATAGATAAGAATCTGTGATATTTTTTACAGAGACACACACACACACACACACACACACACACACACACACACACACACACACACACACACACACACACACACACACACTCACACACACACACAAATACACACACACTAATGATGGGCATTATATCTGCAAATAGCAATACACTTTGCAACACTTGAACTGCCCCAGCAGATCAGTGACTATTGTTAAGTAATCGTCAAACAACAGCAGGGGTTAAGTACATTTTACTTACCTTATTGAGGAGTAATGTATACCTATCACTGTCACTGATTTCACAGAACGTACCTGATTTTGCCTCATAAATTTTACTCTGTCCCTCATAAAAAAGTTTGATATTCTGGTAAACAATTCAGGATTACAATCAATAAATCCAGACACCAGAGATTCATACTTTTTATTGTCCAAAAATTGCTAGTTGATGCAAAATGTATTATTCTATTAGCTTTATAAGTGAATTAAGATTAATATTTAAAAAGTGTTCCAAATTTTGAGCCTTTATTCTGATATATGTGGCTTTGCCCAGAATTCTTGAACAAAGACTTTGACAGTTACAGATTTTGGTGTTCTGCCAGTATTTATAAGACTCCCTGAAAGAAGAAGAAAAAAAAACATCCCTGAAGACAGACAGGCATCAGCTTTCTTAAAATCCAAGGTAAACACTGAGACAGGTCACTCTGGGCTATCTTGCTCACGTTCATTCACGGATTATAAACTTTATCCTAACAGGATCCTACCACAGCCCTGTTTTGGATAAAAAGCATAATCAGAAAATTAATAATATTTTTCCTCCTCATTTTCTCCCAACCAGTAGCAAGTTTTTATTGGGTCACCTCACAATCATTAATGATCTGCCACCAATTTGCCAAAAAAATACAATTTTATTAAAAATGGGCCAAAAATATGGGGCAAAAATCTAGACATTCTGCGAAAATCTGTATAGTTATGAGGTATGTTGACCCTACTCTGGAATTCTAATATGAAAAAAAACACAACTTACTTTCCTGGGTGCTCCAGCCATTCAGGTCCCTTGCTTCACTGAAGTGGACCTGATTGAGTACAGCTTACCGACAAATCAAACAAAAGAAAAAATAGAAAAAAGTTTGCAGTCACATGGTGTCATCACACAGCTGTGCAGATGTCCACCACAAGCTGCTGAGGAATGCACAGAGGAAACAGAGAAACCCATGGCTGCTGCATGGGGACCTTGGTTCTCAGGGGAAACAATCGGGAGCTCCATCCAGCCGCAGGTTCCGCAGGTGCCCAACACCGGCTATACCTGGACTACTCATTAATACTGATATTACAAAAAAAGACATAGTAGAAAATTAATGAGCACGTTTAATGAATAGGAATATAAAACTTGAAAATCAGGCACATAAATGAGAAGGAATCAGCTTGGTAGCCCATCAAGGCAAACTACAAACCCCTTAGTCTAGTGGTGACTTTACTCTGCAAATTTAGTAAGAAATAACTCCTGAAAAGATAAGGTATATATTTTTAATTAGATTTGAGGAGTTTTAATCTAAAATTTACAGCATTTCAAACTTTCTTCCTTTACAGTCAAGGTCACTTATGCTTAAAAAAACAGCAATGAACAACACTGATGAAGTAATGGATATACTAAAAATGATAATAATACTAATAATAATCTCTATAAACTAACGTGCATAGTCACACTGACTTTTTATTTACCTTCTTCACTGACCATTATGCTTACTGCTAAAATTATGACATCAGTACATTTCAAACAAAAGGAAATTAAGTCTTCAGATCGCCATATCACCATTTCATCAGAACACAAGAAATACTTGGATTTATATAATCAATCTAATTTTCATGAACATATCTACTCATTCCAGGGAGATAGCTGTACCTTTTTATATTTTATATTTTACTGATTTGACACATTATGAAATACAGCATTGTGTTGATTACCTTCAGACAAGCCATCTTAAACAACATGAAAAAGTACATTTTTGTATTATAAATTCACAGTTTATATAACTGAACTGCCGATAAAAGCTTCAGGAATTGTCATTTTATTCCATTTCTTACACGAAAACCACAATTTTATTAAAATCGGGCCAAAAATATGGGGCAAAAATCTACACATTTCTGTGAAAATATGTACAGTTAATCATTATCTTCTTTCGGCTGTTCCCGTTAGGGGTCTCCACAGCGGATCACCTGTTTCCATTTCTTCCTGTCCTCTGCATCTTGCTCTGTCACACCAACCACCTGCATGTCCTCTCTTACCACATCCATAAACCTTATCTTAGGCCTTCTTCTTTTCCTGTTACCTGGTAGCTTCATCCTTAGCATCTTTTTCCCAATATACTCAGCATCCCTCCTCAGCCATGTCCAAACCAACATGATCTTGCCTCTCTGGCTTTGTCTCCAAACTTTCCTACCTGGGCTGACCCTCTAATATACTTATTCCTAATCCTGTCCAACCTCGTCACACCCAGTGCAAATCTTAACATCTTTAACTCTGCCACATCCAGCTCAAACTCCTGCCTTTTTGTCAATGCCACTGTCTCCAACCCATATAACATAGCTAGTCTCACTACCCTCTTCTAGACCTTCCCATTCACTCTTACAGGTACTCGTCTGTCACAAATCACTCCTGACACTCTTCTCCACCCACTCCATCCAGCCTGTACTCTCTTCTTCACCTCTCTTCCACACTCACCATTACTCTGAACTATTGACCCCCAAGTATTTAAACTCATCCACCTTCGCCACCTCTGCTCCTTGCATCCTCACCATTTCTCTATCCCCCCTCTCATTCACACACATATATTCTGTCTTAGTCCTGCTGACCTTCATTCCTCTTCTCTCTAGAGCATATATCCATCTCTCCAGGGTCTCCTCCACCTGTTCCCTACTCTCACTACAGATCACAATGTCATCTGCAAACATTAAAATCTGTACAGTTAATATATTACTTAATTTCAACATATAGCCATGCTCCTCCTAAATGCAATGTATAAAAAGTATGTATACAAAATGTTTAAGACAACTGCCTTACAATGACCCTACTCTGGAATTCTAATATGTAAAAAAAAAAAAAAAAACTTACTTTCCTGGGTACTGCAGCCAATCAGGTCCCTCGCTTCATTGAAGTGGACCTGATTGAGTGCAGCTTGCTGACAAATGAAAAAAAACAATGTTTGCGATCGCGCGGTGACGTTACACAGCTTTGTGGATGTCCACCATGAGCTGCCGAGCAAGTAAAGGAGGAAATGGAGAAACCCGCAGCTGCTACTTAGGGGGCCTCATTTGTAGGGTAAATAATTGGGGACTCCCTGCTACCGCAGGTTCAGCGGGTACCTAACGCTGGCTATGAACACAGGTAATGTCACAGCATGATGGAACAGTGAGTCCCCGAATTAAAGAGAAGCTGGTAGAGTGGGAGATATCTGAAGAAAAAATATGGACATGGGAAAGAAAAAGAGATCTGATATGGTGTAATATTTATGCAGAGGAGAAAGCAAAACTAATCAGTACAAAAAGGCAGCACTAAAGGTATTTAAAGAGAAATACAGGCAAAGGCATCAAGATATGGAAAAGTTCATAACACAAAAAGTAAGAAAACAAAGGAGGAAAGTAGAAAAGAGGATTAATAATGAAGAAGTTAAAGAAATAGAAAATAAAGTTATGGACTACCTGCAAAGTGAAGAATTTAGTGTAGAAAATCCAATACAGGTAATGTCACAGCTTGATGGAAAAATTAGTCCCCAGACTAAGGAGAAACAGGTGGAATGGGAGGCATCTGATAAACTTACCACATGATGATGCTCTGGGTTCTTCAGTAGGAAAATGGTACAAAAGTTATGACCCAGGATGCAACTGAAGAAGATATGTCACAGGAAGATGTTCTGAAACTTTCTGTAGTTTGCCTGTAGGAAAGACAGAGCAAAGAATGTGCTCATGGACTGGCTTGATTTAGTAGAGCTGGACAGACATATTAAGATCAATTAAAGAAATAGATAAAAGAAAGTAAATATGACTCAAAATGTTAAAAGTCTGATAAAAAATGATCACAGTAATTACGATTATTAACCAAAATTGATGGGATATAACAGAAGTAAATAGGATATATTATTGTGCATCGTAATTAATAACATAAAATCTCATCACAAAAACATAGAGCAATAAGGGGAAGGAAGGGAAGAAATAAAATGCCACCATGAAAGCATTGAGTAAGGAAAACTGTAAAGCAATTAAGACAAGAGGTGTAACTGTTAGAAGATTAGAAAAGAGGGAACAGTCAACAAAAATACTTAGAAAGATAAATGGTAAAAGCTGTGCACTGTATCAGAATAGATCAGGATCTATCAAATGCTATTTGCACATAAACTAAAGAGATCAACACAGGCAGAAAACTTAGAAGATATGCAAATAAATATAAAGAAAAAGTACAGTATAAGCATTTCATTGATGACCCAAAAACATTTTACAGAGAACTGGGAAACAAAGCAAAAGGAATATCAACACCATCAAAAAAAGAAGAAATAGAAACATTTTTTGAGAAATGTTTATGATGACCCTGTGGAACGTAACAAAGATGCTGAATAGATAGAAAATTGAAAAGAAACAGTAATGAGTTTAAATGTATACAATATGAAATGGGATGAAGTAACGGCCAGAGAAACTGAAACAAAATTAAGAAAAGCTCCTAAATGGAAAACTCCAGACCCAGATGCAGTACCTAACTTCTGGTTAAAACTATTAATATCTTCACTCAAAAATTTAGCCATGAGTAAGAATTAGTTATATTGGCATCTGAACAGATATCAACCTGGTTAACAACAGGAAAAATTATATTTCTTCTTTAGAGTGAACCTGTAAGCCATCCTAGAAACTATAGACCAATAACTTGCCTTCTGATGATGTACAAACTATACTGGAACTGATGCAGACAGAAATTATAGTCATTTAGAAAAAATATCAATCATTGCAATAACAAAATAAAGTCATATGAAAGAAAAGATCATTTGTTGCTAAATAAAGTCATAATAGGGAATTGTAAGAAGGGAAAGAATATGAGTATGGCATGGATAGAGTACAAAAAAACCCCACATTTGACAGCATCGAACATTCATGGATAAAGGAGTGCTTACAGACGTATAAGATACATCCTACACTGATTAATTACATTACAGTGACCACAAAACAGTGGGAAACCAATCTGCAGTTAAGCCGTGACAAAGGGCAAATTATTATCCCAGGGATAAAAATTACTTGTCACCGCTGTTGTTTTGTCTTGCCATTGACCATTAAGCTGTTTACTTAACAGATTTGGTTATGGCTGCACTTTGGCTCCCAGAAAACAACCTTGCTTAAAGACTCCTCATCATACCTCTCAACCACTTAGGTCAAGAAATATGGACAAAGCCTAAAATTATGAGGAAACAAAGGCCCAAAATTAGGGACAAAGTTTAAATGTTACTCCTACAAACTTAGAAAGTTGTTAGAATAACAGGATTTGTGTTAGCATGCATTTTCAGAAGGATATAAAGTCTGAACTTCAAATGTATGTAATTATTTAGTGATTTCAGTCCTTAATGATTTGCTAGAAAACCACAAAATTTAATGAGGAACAAGCCAAAAATAAGAGGCAAAAATGTGGACACTGCAAAAATCTGAATTGTTGAGAACTATAATTTCCATCTACTTTTTGTAGATGACTTAAAACTGAATAGTTCATTGGATGAGGAGTTAAAAGCACAATTCTAAGTGGTTAAAACTTTATCAAATGATACAAGAATGTCATTTGGTCTTGATAAAAGTGCAAAAGCAACATTTGAAGTGGGAAAGTTGCAGTACAAAGAAAATATCTATCTATCTGGGATAGGAAAGTGATATAAAGGGACCTGTACAAGAGAGAATGTATAAATATTTGGGAACCAATGAAGGATCAGTAATAAAACATGAGCAAATGCGAAAGAAACTCAGGAATACTTTGGAAGACTAAAATTAATACTGAAAACAACCTTGACATTGAGGAATAAAATCCAAACTATAAACCAATTTACTCTGTCTGTTCTAACTTACAGTTGTGGTGTGATTGAATGGCCCCAAACGTATTGGATCAGATGAAAGGAAAATGAGGAAAATGCTTCATGGCTTATCAAATGATATATAAAAATCAGTGTATACCAAGGTTACATATTTCTCACTCTGAAGGAGGCATGTACCTTTTCAAAATTGATTACATGTATAGATCTGTGGCTGTGGTGCTGCATATATATCTGCTAACCTCATCAGATCCAAACATAGTGAAAGTTTTAAAACATGAGCAGAGGAAATCTAAAGATGACCTCTCTGCTTAGTTTAGCAGAAGCATTCTGGTGTCAAGCAGGAATGGAAGTCAAACCAGAAGTAGACAAAAGTCAGACAGCAATTGGATGTGCCAAAAAAGAGAAATAATTATAAGGATAAGGATCAGATGAGACGGGAAAAAATATGGAAAAGCCATACATATAGTGGCAAGTATAGAGATCGCCTGGAACAACCTCATGTTGATCAGGATTTGAATCTGGAATAGTTAAGGAAAGGTGAGGTGAAACCAAGAGTTGAAAGGTTAATAATGTCAGCATAGGATAGTGGACTACATAACATGCTAGTTTACAAAGACCATTGAATATGTGGGAGAAATTGATAAATACAAGTTCTTTAAAAACGAATTGGAAACAATCACACATCTTTTTGCTGGGTGTGATACACTCATGGCAGAAGGACTGTACAATGAAAGGCACAATAATGTGTTGATGCTGTTGCACTGGGGATTGTGCAAACACTACAATATAGAACTATCTGAAAAGCATTGGAAACAAAGCATTATAGAGAATGATGAAGTGTACATCATATGGGATCACCCATTAAATAGATGTGAGAAAACCAAGTATACTAGTCCATGAAAAAAAGACAAAAGTAGCACTGATCGTTGAAACTGCTACACCTAGTGATTACAGTGTCTTACGTACAGAGAGACACAAAGCCATAAAATGTCAGGCTTTGGTGGCAGAAACAAGAGCAATGTGGAAGTAAGATACCTGGACAATTCCAATAGTAGTAGGAGCAATGGGTCTAATTAAAACAGTCATACTTAGATATGCTACCAATACATGTCACTCTGTATGAATTACGGAAGGAGTCATTTCTGGGCACATTGCAGGTGTTGCAAAGAGCAATTTTGGCTAACATTGAAGACTGAAACTATACTAACTTCATAAACTTTAATATACCCTGACTTAGGAATGGGGTCAATTCCATTCATGGCATTAGAAACCCAAAACACTTGGAGACATTAAAAGAAGATCAGGACATTGTACAAGCCTTGGTTGACAATGTACTACTATTCACACAGAGAATCAATAGGAGGATGTGGCCTTCCATTCCTGTGAGGGCCAATATATATATAGCTGTTTTTATTCTAGCTACAGTGATCTTTTAGTGATTAGCAGAGGCCCTGAGTATTTCATAGACCTCTGCCTCGAGAATACTCAACAAATTTCTCAACATAATGCAGCCATATGTGGAGCAGTATATATGGTTTCCTAGCACACCATAGGAAAGAGCTAACACCATGTGTGACTTCTATATCAATGCCCATCTCCTCAAGTTACTGGATGTCATATGTAGCAATAAAGTCCTCCACCTGGTTCACAGTTAGAGGCATATGTACAAGAAGGACAGCCTTTTACTTGAACTGCCATGTTATTTGTGATATATATGGGATAATAACCAATGTGTCTGCACAGCATGCAGCCAGTTCACAGGATTCACATATTTGGCATATATCTCAGCTGTATTACCACTTCCTGCATTGTGGCATTCCACAGGGCCATCCAGTTAGTACGTGCAGGCACTGTACCTAACATTAATGCATATGGCGACTTCTACAATGTGCCAGATATATTAGCTCCCCCCACACACCTTGATTCTCTTTCGCAAGTAATTCTGGATACCTACTGGAGCCAGGGCTTATGATACCCATTCGGAACACAGAAATTATGTACAAACTCCAGTATAACACCACTTATGCACAAACCCAAAATATTGTAGAGCATGGATTTGGCCTGCTCAAAGCCTGTTTCCACATCCTTGAGGTAAATGGGAGCATTTTGGCGTAATCCTGACACAGTCTGCATAATATTAAGTAATATGATGGTGATCATATTACCTTGCCAGCCCTGGGATGCTGATATGCTAGACCTCACATGGCCAGCAAGGAAGGCATAGTGTTATTATCTGATGTTAGCGAGGAGGAACAGCAACAGCCGGCAACTACACAACCCCCTCAGACATTGATAGGCACAGTATGAGGCAGAGCAGTTAAAGCTCTATTGTCTTGTCCAGAACTATAAGCCTGGCAATCAGGCAGTCACAGTGTGATGGCAGAAAGAACAATAATGATCCTTGAAGTCTTAACATCAGGCTGCACTGGTCAATGCCTGGTTGGGCCACACATCACATCTCACATCCCTACACACACATAAGTGGGATAATGGGGTGGGGTGCAATCTTTCTTATGTGCACAGGTGTCTGGAGATGCAGTGACACATAACTGTCACACACTATGTCATAAGAGGTGGAGATGATGATGGCATTGAGGTGACGGGCACTCTGTTAAGGACAATTTGATCCTGCAATGGATAGAGTGCCCATGTAATGGATGGGGGAGTCACCATGCTGACTTGTTGTACTATGAGTGGGGTCCTTCCTGACAGGATGCTATGTGACTATGGGACCATGACCTGGATGGAGTTTGATTGGGGTGTGTTCTGCCAGTAGAGAGTGAGTGTCAGCTCCACTAGTGATGAGAGGTGGTAGAGTTTCACACACTTCTTCACACAGGTGAGAAATGTTAACTTTGTAATGGCCCCCTACATGGCCACCCTAGATATGTCCTTACCTAGACCTCTGACAACCCTGCCATTGTGGGAATTAATGGTGACATTGGCAATCCTCTGCACAGCAGTCAAGACAGAAGTGGTATATGCTACCACAGCTAACATAGAACCAGTCAGTACTGTGTTCCTGGACTTCATGTTCTCACAGACCTACTGGCAGAGCTGGACGGCATCCTCACAAATGCCATATAGCAAAGCAATCAGCCCCATGCTGAACTGGGTTGCAGCACACTGACTGTGTTGTAGTTAGCAAATCTGCTGATTATCATGAGTGCCACATGCATATTGCGGTCAAATGCTACATATGAAATTGTCAGGCACCCTTTTCAGGCTGCACAATGGAATGTATACTCATATGCATACACAGTGCACTCATCTGCCAGTGCACCTGCAAGAGGAGCATTTCTGGTGTTTGGAGCTACAGAGGACCTCTCCCTAAATGAGGAAGCTAAGCACTCACTCACACATCCTCAGTTTCATCTGTGGGTGAGGTCACACCTTCACCTTGTTTTGTGGGTGGATATCCAACCAGGATAGTGACAGACAAACAGACAGTGTCATTATGTCATCTGACTGTGGTTCAAATATTTGTATCCTATCATTGCTATTAACCTCTGTATGGGTGCCATCATCATCCTGTTGTCCTGTCCCAGCCTCTACTGGTGTTATTGTAATAGTGTTATGCCCTGTGAGTACACAACAATGAAAGACACACTGTGAGCATGAGTACGTTGTGCTACAGCTATGTCCCCTTTGGCATGCACATTAACAGTGTGAGCATGAGTACTTGTGATACAGTTGTGTCCCTGTTGCATGCACATTAACAGTGTGAGCATGAGTATCCAAGTTACAGCTGTGTCCCTGTGGCACACATACTAACAGTGTAAGCATGATATTTGTGTTACTGCTGTGTCCCTGTGGCATGTACACTACCAGTGTGAGCATGAGTACCTGTACTACAGCTGTCTCCCTGTGGCATACACAATAACAGTGTGAGTATGAGTACCCAGGCTACAGCTGTGTCCCTGAGGTAAGCACACTACCAGTATGAGCATGAGTACCCATGCTACAGCTGTGTCCCTGTGGCATGCACACTAACAGTGTTAGCATGAGTGCCCATGTTACAACTGTGTCCCTGTGGCAAGCATGCTAACAGTGTGAGCATGCTACATGTGCTACAGATGTGTCCCTGTGTTATGCACACTAACAGTGTGAGCATGAGTACCTATGCTACAGCTGTGTCCCTGTGGCATGCACACGAACAGTATGAGCATGAGTAATTTGTGCTACAGCTGTGTCGCTTTGGCATGCACACTAACAATGTGAGCATGAGTACTTTATGGTACAGCTGTATCCCTGTGGCATGTACACTAACAGTGTGAGCATGAATGCCTGTGCTACATCTGAGCCTTTGTGGCATGCACACTAACAGAGTACATGCAGGGTGTACCATCAATTTCCATCCTACCTATGCTGCCATCCTGATGTAGCTTCATAGTTGATGTTTCTATAATGAAATGCAGCCAGCATATGCTGCTATCATCCAACAGTCTATGTGTGCAGTGCAGCTGTACTGAAATCTGCTGCAATTGTTACTACCTGGTACACATCACCCAGCAACACGTGAATGGGTAGGTCCATCCTGATGTCTGTGTTCAGTGTACTAGGGATGATCTTAGTATCATTACCCTCTTGCAGGGACATCAAAAGCTCCTTTGACTGTTTTAGCCTTCCGTTTTTGGTGCCCCCCCACTGACCTCTTAGATGCTATGTAATGGGTCTTTGTTTTGGCATGCTTATAACACTGCTGTAACATGCAGCTACTCCCTCCACAACATTTATGTCATAGTCTGATGTCTGCCATACCTAATCCAGTAAATGCTGGTTAGCACCCCTTCTATCCATCATGTGCTTCCCATGTGTCCTGAATGGTTGTAGCAGGATGCCATTTTTAGTAAGGCTGTAACAGTTCAGCTTCTGTCTTCTGCCTCATTCTCTGGACAAGGAAGCATCTGTACAGAGATGACATAAAGCTATAGAATGTATACTACTGGGGGCTGGTATGACAACAGCTGCAGACAAAGGAACATCTAGCTACACTATACTGAAGCTAAAAAGGCATCAATGGGGGTATGCCATAGTATAGCTTTGAGGACAGATAAGGGAATACATATGTACTTACCTTACATCTCTACATATGGTCTCCCCATAGGGCTCATCCAGTTTGTTAGTACCAATGGGTATGTATAGTGTAAGGCAGTTATCCCTGTTGCCAACATTAGGGGGTTTGTCAGGAAATGCAGGTGACATAGTGCAGTGGAAAGGTACCATATGTAGGCACAGGGATGTCATAGTCAACACCATTGGCCACAAAGGCCATACTGCTAACATAAATAACAACAAGCATGTACAAGTACAAGGTGTCCTGATATCATGAGCTACATTGTTACAAGCACACTCTACAGACAATATGCCCATGCAGGCACATATTCCTGTTATTATGAAATGTGAATTCCTGCTCAAGGGTGCAAGTCATTAAGAAGGTTTACAAAAACTGCTTACCACGCACTTGTAGAGTATGTATATATCCTCAGAGCTACCTATTGGTTTAGGTAGTGCTGCTATTCCTCTTAATACTGCTGCATAGATATCAAATATAGTTTTCTAAATCTGCACAACTTACTATATAAAATGGCATGCACCTCTATAACATTGCTGCTTTATACCCATTTGCATGACATGTAGGCAGATTACACCAAGCTGCATACATGTGTATGACTCTCTTAATCTTGCTACCCTGTAACTGTGACATAAATGTCAACTTGTTGCTTATGCTTACCACTGATAGCTTGTGGTTATGAGCTTGTGCTGGTGACCTGCACAAGTATGAATGCTACATCACCTTGCAACTACATGTTGTGCTACCTGTGATTCATATGCTGCCATTTTGTTCCTTATGAAAATGACACAGTTTTCTGAGGTGATTTGAGAGCATGGCAGCTTCTGCTAGTGCCTGTCAAAGAACATCTGCTTTGTCCATGAAAGAGAGTAAATGCATGCTTTTTCCCATTTATGGTTATGTCAGGGGGTGTCTACTAGGCCTCTGTGATGATGCATTCAAGAAAGTAGGTGGCTGGTATGATCTGGCTGTGGCTTTGACCTACATCAATGCCATTACCATGACACAACAGAGTGGGCATAAATTTAATAACTTGCAGCAGCACAACCTTGATTATCTTCATGCAAGGGAAGTGGAAGATATGCAACATTGCCCCGAGTGGTATTGTAAGTGGATATCACTGTAATAGTACTTTCTGCATTAGATTTGTGACCATTGTTGCTGCTGGCAGGTATGTGACAGGATCAGTTTAGGAAATGTGTGGACCACTGAGAGGATCTTCAGTGTCAGGAGGAGGTGATGGTGTCAGCTCTTTGTAGAATATGCCAGTTCTATGTAATGTGGGTATATAAAGGGACCTGTTAGGGGATAGGATTATGCTACACTATCTCACTGTGTATGCACATTGCCTAGTGTTTCCCTAGGTGTAACCATGCTATTTTATTGTGCAAGTATGTTAACGTATGCACAGGGGACACATAGTTGCCTGCTTTATGTTGCACCTCTAATGGGACATATGCATGGAGCTGTGACTTGTTTCTACTGTTTTGGCATTTTACCTTGCATTTATCACAATTAACTCAAATAACCTCTTCTGACATGAGCAGAACAATATAGTAAACATGTGTCTTATTGCAGTATGCAGGAGAGGTTTAGTGGCCAGTCACATGTAGGCCAACTTACAAATGCTGACTTGTATTTTTAAGTATATTCAATCCATTCACAGGCTATATTAACTTATGGCAAAACCATCAGTGTGTCTCCTCATTACAGGTCCAACTAAGAGGTGCACAGTAGGCACCTCAACCTCATTCTCCCCCTGCTGTGGAGCACAAAGGTGATGAGGCAGTAAGTGCCTCTCTGGAGGGGCTCCCTGGACCTCAGTGGTAGCTAGCCTGGCACCATTGCCTGAAGTGGTTCAGCCATGATTATAATGGGAAATAGACTGTGGTGGAGACAGTACTGGGCAGGTGTATGTCCCAGATGGACAACCTTTTGGAGTGGATAGCAGATATCCACACCAGGTTGGCCCTAACCATTGGGTCACCAGAGGTGAGTATGACCCATACCACTGGCCACCCCGATCCATCCTGTGGTGCTGGATCACATTAATGTCTCTGGGCCATGGTGTTAGATGTCATGCTGCTGCTGCTCATACTCCACCCTAAACACAACTAGGTCTGCCCCTTTTTCTTCTTCTTTTTCTTTTTCTGTCATGCCCCATACCCTGTCCATTGTACGACCATCCACATCAGCATTTGTCTTCTCTTTATCTCTCTCTGTTCAGCCCATATCTTCTGCCTCTAGTGCATGTACATCCACTTCATTTATGCTGTTCTGTATGTCTGTCTGCCCTGGACACTGTTCTATCCTCCCTTTTATTCCATACTTTTCCTTTCACCATTCCCTTTTTCCTCTTCTGTATTTATAGCAAAGAAATAAGGTCCAATCCCCACTAAAGAAGTTGTACTGCTTTCCCCTTCCCACCCACTCCTAAATGTTGTCCTTCTGTGCATCCTTCTGTTTGACGCCTTCCCCCTTTTCCTTCCTTCTTTCCTATACACCCCATTTCTCCTCTTTTATGTATCTGTCAAGTGCCTGCACATGTGGATGCCATAGCACTGCAGCTGAACATAATGCATGGCCATATAGCTTTATGTGGTGTTTTGTTTTATCCTGCTGAGAGACATGCTAGCATACACAACAATGATACTACATGCTGTGCTTTATTTTATGGCTGTATTGGTCTGAGAGTTCATACTTACTAGGCTATTCATCTGTGAGTTTCTTAAGAAGCTTAGTCTTCCATTCCCATGGTAGTTGTTAACCATTACATTTTGTGTACAAGTAACTCAGAGACAGACGGAACAAGGATTGGTTGGGAGGTGGTTGGGAGGTTTACAAATTTGAGTTACAAGGGTGCTAAACCAGCGGTGAATTTATAGTTAAAAGTAATTCTTCTAAATTTCATTTGAATAAGGTAGTGGTGGTGCTGCGGTAGCATTGTCGCCTCACAGTAAGACGTCCTGTTCGATTCTCAGCTAAAGCATCTTCTGTGTGGAGACGTGCGTGAATGGGCGTACCTTCGTTGAAGGTTGTGCATCAGGGCTAGCAACTCGGCACATAAAAATCTACTTCCAATCATTAGCGGACCGGAGTTCCGCTGTGGTGACCCCTAACCGGGAAAAGACGAAAGACACAACAACAACAAGAGAAATACTTTGCTTTATGTGAAGTAGAACACAGTTCCACAGAAGCAAAATTCTCTATGATGAATTACTATCCCTCCAACATGTTCTATTTATGTTTCAGAAGAGCTTGAGATCCCTTGAGTGGGTGTTTATGCCACCATTGGATTTGTGAATGTGTAATAGATCTGACAGGATAGGGTCTGTTTAGGTTCTATGATTGGCCTAATGAGTGCCCAGTACAATGGAATGATTGCATCCCTGGACATGGATGTTATGCCTTTAGCTATCAGCTTCAATCAAAAAGGAGTTCCATACAATAGTGAATATTTGGTGATGAAAGCACAGTTTGTTGTCAAGGTAGGTTGCCGGATATTTTTTTACAGGGATGCATACCTCTCAACTGTCCAGATTTTTGCAGAATGTTCAGATTTTTTGCTTCTTATTTTTGCTCTGTTCCTCATAAAATTTGTGGTTTTCTGTCAAATCACTGGGACGATCTAAGGATTGAAGTCACTAACTAATGACATACATTTGAATTTCAGACTTCAAATCCTTCAGAACATGCACGGTAACACAAAACCTATTACTTTCTAAGTTTATAAGAGCAATATTTAAAATCTGTCCCTATTTTCGGGCCTTTGTCCCCCAGTTTTTCTCAGGCTTTGTCAGATTTCTTGCACTAAGAGGTATGCAAAGATGTATTGTAAATGTTATGGTTACAAGGAGGGTCATGTTTGCCAAGGCATATAATTATAAATTTCTTGGCATTTAGTTTTAGTCCATAGTTTTCACACCAGTTATTTATTTGGGGCAGGCCCTCTTAGAAAATCATGGCATCCTCTGTGGAGTTCATATTTTTGTTTCTTGCAAAGTCTGCATAGTATGGTAAGTGGACTGTTAGAGGGTGGTGTCCACTGCTTTTGTGTGTTTCATTGCACACATATGTCTGTATGCATAGTTACTGATCTGCTTTTTATGTATCCTGGCGCACAGCTAGCTGCTCAGAAGCATTGCCTGTCTGTCTGTCTCATTTGCTTTGGATATTTAATGACTTTTGTGCGGTTTTGCGCGTTTTTGAGCATAGTGCAACAACGGGCAGCGCCGCCTAATTGGGTTTAAACTATTCCTGGCTCCACAAAGTCTTCTCTTCACTTTTTCCCTTAGAACTGCTCTATCTCTCAATTTAAACACCATATTCTCATTCTAAGGCCCTTCACTGGTCCAATTAAGTAATCCTACAAGTTAGCACTATTATACCATAAGCACTACTTACTCTTATACTCTCTACGATTACCCTGTCCTCTATTGGTCCGTCTTAAATTCAGTTTCCCTGTTACTCTAGCATGTCCAAAAGTCAGTCAATGGTTTCCTCTCCAGTCCAGCTGGTGAATCTGGGAATTTTGAGGCAATGTTACAACTGTCTCATGTACACGGACAACCCTCTCCTCCTCCAAACAGGTTCAAATATATGTGAGAGATGCAACTATTTAGCCAAACTGGAGGCTGAGCTCTCTCATCTCAAAACTGGTGTAACCAGTCAGGAGGAGAAGGTAACCTCACACAAAACAATTCCAGTATCACATAGTCACACCACATCAGCGAACCAAACACATAAATACACAAAAACATACTCGGAGGCACTAAATAAAAATCTACCTAAGCAACAGAGACCTCCAAAGCAGACATCCAAGCAAACGCTACCTCAAAACAAAACACACACAACACATAACCCACAAAGTCAGTGTGCCAAGCAGCCACAGCCCTTAAGGCTGAATAACACACCTGATACTGTTGTTATAGGTGACTCTATTGTCAGACACACTGACGTCCCGCTCACCAGGCTGAATAAAGAGAAGGTCACGGTGAGCTGCCTGTCGGGTGCTAGGATCCGACACATAACGCAAGCACTCAGGTCACTCCAAAGCAAATACAAATATGACTCAGTCATTGTACATGCTGGTGTGAATGACCTGAGACGTACCTCCCTGGACTACATGAAAAGAGACATAGAGGAGCTCTCTGATCATGTAGCCCAGGCTGGTATGACCCTGACCTTGAGCAGCATCTTACCCTCACCTAGAATGATGCCACAGTACAAAGACAAAATGATCGATTTTAACAATTGGCTAAAATTTTGGTGTCATTCAAAGGGGATCCAGTGTCTGTCAGCCTGGGATGACATGCTCGACAAGCCACGTTGCTTCGCTAGGGACGGCTTTCACCTGTCACCACTGGGCTTTCGAATATTGACAAAGGCTCTTGCCACCCCCATAGTGCCTTTTTTAGGCAAGGCTCAAAAGTCAAACCCACCCCCATAGACAGCTAAACGCCAGAAGTCTTAACCTCAAGATGCACGCACTCGAAGCTCTCCTCCGTATGGAGAACATCGATATCTGTGCAGTGACAGAAACCTGGTTCAAGGCTCCAGAGATCACCCCAGCACTACCAGGCTATACCTTGTATCATGCTTTTCGGCCCCAAAACCCGGACCAAACCACAAAAGGAGGGGGTTTCCATATTTAATAAGGATATCCACACCTCCAGGTTAGTGGCATTGCACGAAGTATCGGAGACCATCCATGTGCAACTAACAGTGGGCAAGACTGCTTTTCAGTTTATAGCATCCTACAGACCACCCTTTCAAAGTCAGGAATCCCATTCGGCTTTCCTGAAAACATTGGAGAACATGAAGATCTCTCCGAACACCATTATATTGGGCGACTTCAACTACCCAAACATTGACTGGGAGCACTACTCAAGCCCCAGCACCTTAGCCCAAAGATTCCTGGAAATTATAAACTCAAATGCTATGGAACAACTAGTCACCACTCCCACAAGAGGGGACAACAGACTAGACCTGATCATTACCAACATGGGGACTCTATGCTCCACACCAGAAGTATATCCCTCATTGGTAAGATCAGACCATAAATTAATTTCACTGGATGTCCACATCCCGACACCACCCCCAGCCCAGAAAACCACAGTGAAAAACTTCTCAAAAGCAAACTTCTCACTTCTCAAAACCGAAGTGGAATCCTTCAAGGCCCCAGGGCCAGTGGAAACTACAGCCCAAACTGCAGAATCCTATATAAATGCATTCTACAGACATCTCCAGGAATGCATGGATCATGCTATCCCAAACAAAACCAAGACCCAATCATCCAAAGGCAGGCGTCCAGTATGGTGGACCCCTGCCATAAATAAACTGTACAACAGAAGGAGGAAGCTACTACATGATAGAGCAAAATCCCTAATAGGGAAGGCATTTCTGATCAGTACTAGCAAAAAATTACGATCCCTCATAAAATCCTCCAAGGCCAGCTTCAAGAGAAAAATTGCACAGGACACCAAAGACAATCATAAGGCTTTTTTCGGTATGTTAGAAACCTGGGATGCAATTCCCAGACTTGTTCTGAGTTGATTCTAAACAACAAAAAATACACTAAACCCACAGACATCGCCAATATCCTGGCAGACAGGTTCAGTGCAAACTCCCCCCCCCCAAAAGAGCAAGTATCTATCCCGGCAGAGGGCTGCCTCCCAAACATCTCAGATGCTCAGGTGAAGGCTGCCCTCTCCAAAGCAAAAAACACTGCTTCCATGGGACCAGATGGCGTCCCAGGTTGCGTCCTACATGAACTACAAGAGGAACTAATCCCTCAAATAAAACAGCTATACAATCTCAGCCTCACTACAGGATATGTGCCCACAGAATGGCGTACAGCAACAGTGGTCCCACTCCACAAAGGTGGAGCCTCTACGGACCCTGGAAACTATCACCCCATAAGCCTGACTAGCTTAGTCTGCAAGGCTATGGAGAGGTTCATAATGGAGCTCATAAACAAAGACATTGGGGACCTACAGACACTAGAGCCTACACAGTTCGGCTTTGTCAAGGGCAGATCCTGCCTTTTGAACTTGGTTGACTTCTTTGAAACAGTCACCAAAGCCATAGATGAAGGGAAGGTAGTCCACACAGCCTATCTGGACCTTGCAAAGGCATTTGACACAATACCCCACTCGGGCATCATAGATAAGCTATCCAGCTTAAATATAAACCCCTATGTCACAAGATGGGTCGCAAACTGGCTCAAAGACAGAACCCACAGAGTGAGAGTTGCTGGAGCCATGTCAGACTCGAAACCGGTCACAAGTGGCATCCCACAGGGTTCTGTCCTGGGACCACTCTTGTTCAGTATATACTTTTCCGAGGTACAGACAAACATGGGAGGACCATGGTTCACCAAGTTTGCAGACGACTGCAAACTGGGCGCCATAATCAATTCTCCAGCTGACACAAACATCCTTCAAAAAGGTCTCACAGAGACAGATAACTGGTGCCAGCGCCATGGTTTAAAGCTAAATGCCAAAAAATGTATAGTCATACCCTTTGGCAAAAACAATGTGCCCACAAATTACCACATAGGCGGAAACCCATTAAGTACAGAGAAAGTTATTAGGGACCTGGGGACCCAAGTTGATAGCAATCTATCCTTTGAAAACCACATTGCCAAAGTGGTTAGAAAGACCTTCTACATAGCCCACCTCACCACGAAGGGTTTCACATCTAGATCAAGAGAGGTAATCGTGCCCTTTATTCATCCCTCATCAGGCCCATCATAGAATACAATGCCCCTTTTGGGATGTACCTTACCCGACACCTGCAGCAATTAGAAAGACCCCAAAAGTATCTCACCAAGAGGATCAAGGGTCTCAAACAGATGCCATATGCTGCTCGGTTAAAAAAACTCCAGCTCTACTCAGTTGCATACCGCCTACTTCGAGGCGATATATGCCTGACATACAAAGCTATGTCAAATCCAGAATTAATGGACATGCTCCACCTCAGTAAATCTAAATCCCTTAGAGCCACACGCTCGAGGGACTTGAACCTCAGCACAGAAATAAATAGAACTTGCTGGAGGGACAGGTTCATAACCCAGAGGCTCCCTTCGCTCTGGAATAGAATTCCAGTTAATGTGAGGCAGAGCACCTCACTGAATCTCTTCAAGAAGAATCTCGATAAGTGGATGAGGGATCGTAGGTTTGTCCCAGGGATTACTCCCGTGTCACTATCAGACAGAGGCACAGTAAACTAAACTTTAAAAAGGGCACAGTATACTCAAATCAAGGGGTGGCGTAAGCCATACAGAATCGGGCTAGGCTTATAATTGCCCCAGGGCAGATAGCCTAGTATGAACCTATGAACCTATGAACCTATGACTACCTATGTCATTGTGCAATCCTATCCAGCTTCTCAAGCCTTGCACAGAAATGCAGCACATCTCTATGAATACCAGCCACAGTCTCTGTCTCTGCATTTCATTTAAGTCACATAAGCATCTTTCAAAAACTGGCTCCCTAAACATCTAGCAAAAAAGGGGAAGAAGAGTTTTCTTCAGATACATAGCTGATTAAAACTGAAAAAATGTGAAAGCACAGCTTCAAAGTTTACAAAAAGAAGGTAGGGAGTACAGTGATAATGCTAACAAAGGAGAGATTCTTAATGATTTTTTTTCTTTTTAGTCTATAAAAGAGAATGTAGGAAGACTGTCAGTGTGCAAATCGGATAATAGGCAAGGAAATTGGACAACTTATAAATGTCCATTTTCCCAGGAAAGCTGAATTAAAAGAGTATCCCTTCTCTGCCATATATATTACTAAAATGTCAGCCAGTACAGTTTTGCAATGGCAGCTACTGTTTCACTTCTGCAGACTGCATTTACCATAGTATTTGTAAGGGAAGGAGGCACCACTCCTCAGACTCCCCCTTATTAAATTAGTATATTAGTATACAAAACAAGGAGAAGGATTACGGTGGGTGGGGGAATGTTATCTCCTTTTTAAAAATATTTCTAAATTAAAATCTAGATTCAATAGTAGAAAGGAAACTGACAGCAAAATGTTGTTCTGACATGCTTATTTACTTAAGGTTAGCAGGTAAGTGAATTACATTAATTTCCGTTGGATAGGGAGTGTCTTATAACTGGAATGGGCGTACTTGGGGTTAGTATTGCCACATTTACAGTAAGTCCAAGGGCCAAGTTAGAGGCTGTATGCCTGAAAGTGTTTAAGTCAGCGTGAATCAAAGAAAACATTTAAAATAAGAACATATTCCATAGTTTCAAAGAGACTCATAGTAAATGTCCATTCTCTTATATCAGTTTTAAATCTTGCTCAAAATGAACAGTTTTATAACTTGATAGAAAATGCAAGCCAGATGAAATTTTAAAACTGAAAGTTCAAGCAAAATGGTGGAAAAGATAGATAAAGAGACTTGGCAAACATTTTTAAGGTCATATTAATAGGTTATAAAAGCAGAAATCCGTCCATAAAAAGTTTTGTATGAAATTACATGATGCTTGTTCAGGAGACAGGCAGCTAATTACTTCTAAGGTAGTTAGAGTAATTCTTTCAACCCAAAAAAAAAAAACCAGTAACTTACTTACCATATGCCTGAGGTGTTCATGGAAAATTACAACAGAAAGCAAACTGAATATTTGGGTGCAAAGCAGATGGAACAAAATGGGTAAGCTATGAAGTCATGTGCCAGTAAATTATATTAAGGGCTATTGAGTGGCTGACATGTACGAACCTTACATGGAAGGGAAATGACTTCTGATCTTGTCTTAATCAAATAGACATTTAAGTTTGCTGCACTTAACATTTTTCGTCATGTTAATGGTATAGCTTCTTTATTTTAATCAACACAGGCAGGGCTGAACAATAGTTCTAACAAATGATCTAAAAGGTCATATTATCCCATAGGCCAGAAAGTAGAAGGGATAATTGGTATTATTCCTTTGAAGGTGGAGAAATTTTGGACTTGTACAGAAAGGCATTGTGCTTATAATGTGATATTTCAGTGCCAAGTTAGGCTGCATATTTCATTATCTTGCTGAATTAAGAAAATAAAGCTGTTTTTATATGTTTGTGTATGGTGTTGTGAAATATTAGACTATTTTGATGTTGCTGTGCATAATGGTCCAGGTTGTGAATGAAAAGAGTCTGTTTACTTTAGCCCTCTTTTTTATTATAGTTAGTCATTCAAAGAATGATTAATATTGATGTTCATTCATTCATTCATTCATTCATTCATTCATTCATTCATTCATTCAGTGTCATTCATTCAGTTATTCATTCATTCATTCATTCATTCATTCATTGTGTCATTCATTCAGTTATTCATTCATTCATTCATTCATTCATTCATTGTGTCATTCATTCAGTTATTCATTCATTCATTCACTCAGTGCCATTCATTCATTCAGACAGTTATTAATTAAATTAAAATAAGGAATCCGCGGTGGTGCAGCAGTAGCATTGCTGCCTCACAGTAAGAGGTTCTCCCATTCGATTCTCGGCTGGAGTGCGGGGAGTGCCTTCTGTGTGGAGTCTGCATGTCCTCCCCGCGGTTGGGTGGGTGTTCGAAAGACATACGTAAATGGGAGTGCCTTCGTTGAAGGCTGAACATCAAGCTGGCACCTCGGCGTTCGTTAAAATCTACTGCCAATCATTAGCGGAGCTCCGCTGTGGCGACCCCTAACCGGGAAAAGCCGAAAGACAACAACATTAATTAAATTAAAATAGTTGGGAAAGAAAAGACATTTCGAACCACTTCTTGCCCTCTGAAGTGGAATTGTTACACTATTCTTGTTATTATAGGCAAGGGTAGTGAAACAATGTATTAAATCTTCTTAAATTATAGGAAAAGATACACTACTTGAAAGAATTTTGTGTACTGCATTTAGAAACCAATTTATCAAAGTGCAAGGTTTAGGCAGTAATTTTTTTTTGTATTTCTTTTTCTGTCACCTTTACTTACCAACCACCTAGCTTCTGCCACAGTCACACATTCATTTTCCAGCATTAGGATGAAAGGCAGTCATGATGCAGCCATCATGAAGATTTATTTCTGTTTCTGTGTCCTAACCCTGATCTTATACACATATATTATGTGTATAAGGGAGCCATAAATTAAGTAGAATGTGCTTAAAGTCAATATCTGTGTTACTGATACAATCTGGTCAACAAAACATGACTGACAGTTTGACGAGATTGCTACAATATCGTTGTTGGGAATATGCCCTTCTCCAGGTATTGTGTGATATTGGAGTTGGAATATACAAGTAGCAGAGGATGTGGAGGTGTAGGGGAGCTTGCCTCTTGAAAAAGAAAAAAAATGTTTTGCTATTTTTAACTTGCATGCTCCAATGTTAGCTCTCAGAGCATGTGTGTTGATATGCTGTCTTTGTTTTCTGTCCTTTTGTTGTTGACATCCACATTTGGGTGTTTCAGTTATTTTTAGTACACCCATATATATTGTTTGAATGTTTGAATGTCTGGTTTATCAAATGGATATTTGATCAGATATTTGCTTTGCCAAAACAGGTAAGTGGGCTGTTTACTGGTGTGTGTGTGTGTGTGTGTGTGTGTGTGTGTGTGTGTGTGTGTGTGTGTGTGTGTGTGTGTGTGTGTGTGTGTGTGTGTGTGTATGTGTGTGTGTGTGTGTTTATGTATGTTTGTGCATATGGTGAGTGTCCATGCTGTCTGTTATAGTGGTAGTATTATGGGAAGGGCTTTTTTTAAGTTAAGAGGCAACTTAGGGGTAGCGGCAGGGTTAAGGTCAGGTAAGCCTCCCTGCCCAAATTAGTAATGTGTGCTAATCCTAACCCTGCCCCTAACCCTAATGGTCCTCTTAACTTAAAACAGTGCCCTTCCCATAACACTACTATAATTCTGGCAAATTTGAGCTACATGGGGTCGGGTTATGGTAGAGCATTAGAAAAGGAAATCTATTTCCTTTTTTGATGTACTGGGTGTCGCCTTGTTTTTTATCATGGTACCTGTTTTGGATGTCGGCCAAGTGATTTGCTGACCATTCATTATAGGATCATAAATATATATATATATATATATATATATATATATATATATATATATATATATATGTATATATATATATATATATATATATATTAGATAAAGATATACACATAATCATTAAGCTGCTATTTGCTAAAACTTAACCGACTGGCTCCCGATCCAGGAAAAGTCAAGGTCAGGCTGTAACATGGATCCTGCATTGTGGCAAGTTTACCACTCTCCAATTCCTGTATTCTACAGTGACTTTTATTGAATCAGTAAGCAATCATTTGTGCTTTTCATCTCATGGTTTGCTGAATAGCAGCTTGACTATCTATCTATCTATCTATCTATCTATCTATCTATCTATCTATCTATCTTTGTGCTGTTATAAATGTAAGTTAAATCTAATTAACTTGACGTTGGTGTTAGAAAATGTTTACTGATTTAGTACTGCAGTTGTGTCGCTGCTACTGATTCAAGTGTCTGTTAAGTGTTCATTTTACTTTTTCTTGTATGCACAGGATAATTGGCTGCTAATGTATTGTGCATGATTTATTAACTTGTTTCCAAACAAAGTTATGGCACTGTGATGTGTTAGCTGTTAAAGTACTCTCATACTGTTGCAGTAGCATCTGTTCTCCTGCTGTCTATTGTTTCTCTTCTGCTCTCTCCACTCTATCCTCAGACCTGTATCTTTTAACACCCTCCTATCTCCTCATTACATCCTTTAACCTATCTTTGTCTCATTCTACTAGCTTCACCCTCTCTTTTTCTCTCTCTTCACAGCACACTTGGGCAACTCTGCAGTTCACAGCTACCACCCCACCCATACAGTCTAGGAAGATATCAGTACAGCAAAATTAAACCAAGGATACACCTTTTGAGTCTGAAGAGCAGGGTCAGTCCACCCAGGCATTCTACATGTATGTATTATGATAGTGAAGCTTTAACATTAGCTGTGTTACTTAGTAGTTCTCAGTGTGCTAATAACACTGACTGTTTGAGCTTTGTGTCCTCCCCCTCCCCCAGTTGTGTAGTAATCCTAACTGCCCTCTAGACAGTATACACTTAAGTCAGGTCCTTCCTATTCTTTGTGATTAAAACTTAACCCTCAAGCAGTAATTTCAGTGTTGTTTGCCTTAGTTTTGTATCACTTGAGCCCCACCTGTTTATTTGCATCTCTATACATACCCCATTCATTGCTAATGTATCTCCCTACTCTAATCTGTGCACAAACTAGCTACTAATAAGCAAGTCAATGTGAAGACACACTCCCAACCTTAATAAACTTTACTGTCTCTTCTCTCCTTTACTTTACAAGTAGAGTGTGTATTACTACTCAGCCCCTCTAAGGCTTTCACTCATAGTTTTCCACTGCTTGCCTCTCTGATTTGGCTGGTTTCTTTGCATTGCACCTGGTTCACACCCTTTTTGCTACCCCCATCCCAAATACTAAGTCTAGATTAGATTCCGGCTGTTTATGGAGCTGTCTTTAAATTACTAGTCTCCCATCAGGACAAAAGTGCTCACCAGCAGTTGAATTCTGCTCACTGGTAAGCCATAGACCTCAGGAATTTCTTAGTGTTGTTTTTAGCTAATTATGTGGTCACTAGTTAAAGAGATACTAGTGTCAAATATATTCTTCTCTACCTCCCTAAGTGTGTACTATCAATCTGCAGTATAAAACTAGAGAAATAAAATATAACATCTGCAGTATAAAACTAGAGAAATAAAATATAACATTTTACAATTACTTACCTTGCATGCACAGAAATCCGGTACCTAGTGGTTTGGTTTGGCCCCGCTCCGATCGCCCTCCTGCTCCATACAGTTCCAACATAATGCCCCAGCCAGTCACTATGTTAGCTCACAAAATGCTGCCACTATTTTCACTGTTACCTCTGTTACTCATTCCATATCTCCTCAGCACCTATGAAATCAGCCCTGCCTAGGTTTCCACTACCCGAAATCCCAAACTATCACATCAATATCAAACAATATTGACCACTTCATAATTCCCCACATACCCGACCCCACCATTCCTAAAAAATACCACCTGATTAGACCCAGGTATATCAGTCCCAAAACTAAACATTACCAAAAATGTATAAACAAAATGATGAAACTCATAGTTAGCTTACATTACAGCCTGACAATGGATGGGGACATCCACCCAAACCCGGCCCATCCCCACCTGCTGATTCCAGTTCCCAAACTAATATTCCTTCTAACATAACACTGGCTAATAGGCCCCCTAATTCTCTCCTGACCTGACAAATAAATATCAGAAGCATAAACAATAAGGTCCATAATCTGCATGCCCTCTTAGCAGTTTACTCCCCCGATATATTATGTCTTACAGAGACCTGGCTAAAACCGGTAACTAAAGACTATGAGGTAATACCACAAGGGTACGACATACTTAGATTAGATTGTACTACTAGGAAGGGTGGTGGGGTAGCTGTACTGTAACAATGAGGTAATACCCCCAGGGTACAACATACTTAGATTAGATCAAACTACTAGTAAGGATGGTGGGGTAGCTGTACTCTATAAAAATACATTAGATGTTACTATGGTCTCCCTACAGCCACCCCAGTTTAATAATGCAGAAATTCTTATTACCAAACTACAGATTAACAATAACAAATGCACAAGCATTGTCTGTGTTTACATTCCCACAGGTAATAATACAAACACCAAAGAGGACATCCTCCACTGGTTATCCAGTACCTACCCCCAAGAAACTATGGTGCTTGGAGATTTTAACACTGATTGGAATACCTGTTCCTCGGAACTTCCTGTAACCCATGTTAACCTTCATGGTTTTACGCAGCTCATATCCTCTCGCACCAGGATAGGCAAACCCAATAACAGAGACAGTATCCTAGATTGGATACTTATCAACAGCAACCTCTATATGTACAAGTCAGGGACCTTCCCAGAGGATCTAAGTGACCACTTACTTACGAACATTATCAAGCACAAGGTGGACAACCCACACCAGACCACATTTAAAACCATCAGAAATAATAAGAACTTCAGCTCCACCAATTTACAAAATGAACTTAATGATTGCAATTGATCAGTCCTAAAGCATCTTTCACTGGACGATGCAGTAGCATACTTTAATTCCATATTCCTTACTATTCTTGATTCTCACGCTCCTGCTCACTCCATTAGAATCAAAACAAAAACTGCCAAGTAGCTTTCAAAAGAGACCAAATCTAAAATCATAGCTAGAAATAAGGCTTGGGACAAATGGCATGCCACAAAAGACCCACTAGATCAACTCAGATACCGACAGCTAAAGAATTACACACAAAAAAATCTAGTATACTAGACAAAAAAAAACCTTCTACTATCATCTTCAACAAAAACATCACAACAAACCTCAAAAGTTTTGGGCAGGAATAAACAAACCTCTTCACCCAGGACAGTCTTCCATTCCTACCCCGTCAGCTGCCAACCATAAATCCCCAGAGGATATTGCAAATACCTTCAATAGTTTCTTCACAGAGACTATCCAATCCCTAGCCAGCCAACTGACACCCAGCTGCTCCAACCCAAATTCTGCCACAGCCAATACCCCACTCTCCTTTAGCTAATACCGCACTCTCCTTTAGCTAATACCCTACTCTCCTTTAGCTAATACCCCACTCTCCTTTAGCTAATACCCCACTCTCCTTTAGCTTTCAGCCTATTTCTACATCACTTATCAGATCTCTAATTAAGAAATTAAAACCAACTACTCTAGCAGCTGATCTCCTCCCACCAGAGTATCTGAAAAAAGCAGAAGATGCCACAGCATATCCCATCTCCATCATAATCAACAGAACCTTATCTGAAGCCACCATCCCCTCCATTTGGAAAACGTTTTATGTAATACCACTCCATAAAGGAGGCAACTCCTTCGAACTGTCAAACTTTAGAAAAATAGCTATTCTGTCACTTGGCTAAAATTATGGAGAAGTGTGTTCATAAACAACTTATGCATTATCTTACCCAGCATAAGCTGTAGGCTAACTCTCAGCACAGTTTTAGGCCGCACCACAGTACCACCTCAGCCCCCCTATCCTTCACTAACACCATAAACCTTAACCGAAATAATAGCAAGCTTTCCTCAGCCCTCTTTTTTAGATCTCTCCAATGGCTTCACTATGATCAATCACCAAATACTCATGCACACCCTTAAGGCATTCTCACTAAATAGCCATGTACTTCAGTGGTTCCAATCTTACCTGTGTGGTAGACAACAAGCCATCCTATGGCAGAACAAACTATCAACCCATCTACCCGTCACCCTAGGTGTCCCCCAGGGCTCCATACTAGGACCTCTTCTTTTCTCTCTCTTTATTAATGACCTTCCCACTGTCATCCCTAATGCTACCTGTATTCAATATGCGGATGACTCCACCTTGATTTGTTCAGCCACCTCCCCAACAGATCTAATGACATTAACCCAGAATACTTTCAATATATTTGAAAAATGGCTCTCTAACCGTCAGCTGACATTAAACCCTAACAAAACAAAGTTGCTTCTTTTCTCCCCCACTTGTAAGTCTTCCTCACTACTCTTTACCATAAAATCTAATAATGGTACCATTATCTCCCCAGATGTGCAAACCAAACTCTTAAGTGTCATAATAAACAACACCCTCAAATTTGATATCCATGTCAATCAAACTATCAAAACCCTTAACAAAAAACTTGGCTCCCTGTGTAAGACCAAACCTTTCCTTACTCCATTTGCTAGGACTGCTATTGCTCATTCCCATCTATTCTCCACCCTTGTCTATGCCTCCCCTCTACTCACTAATTTGAACAAATCCGATCTTAGCAAACTCTCCAGCTGTTGTAACCATATTGCTAGATTTGCAACAGGCACAGCCTATAGGACCCACCACTGTCAAAACCTAAATCTTCTGGGGTGGCTAGAATGGCCTAGCCTACTTCAGTACAACCAGCTTATAATTGCCCATAAAGTTCTCAAACACCCTGTTAATACACCTGCACTTAAAAACAATATCAACCCGTACAGCAACCTGAGGTCACTTTGCTCTTCTAATAAACTACTGGTTCAAACGTCCAAAATCAACAACGCTGCTGGGGAGTCTCTGTTTGCTAACTCCGTTGGCAAAACTTGGAACTCTCTTCCTGCTGATCTTACTCTTGAACCCTCTCTTACTCAGTTCAAAAAAAGCCTCAAGCTATACTTTAAATCTCACTGGCTGTGTCCTTGTTCAAAACCCAACTAGATCCTCCTCTATAATCTGTTATCATGTTACATTGCCTAGTCAATTTGCCAACACCATTTAAAAAATATATGATTATATTACCTGCTTGCTCAACTGGAGCCTGTAAACTTTGTGTAACCTGTAATCATTCTGTGATTTTTATTGTATGTTCTACCTTGGAATTTTTCTCCCGGGCCTCTGCTGAAAATGGACATGTATCCAGTCAGACTATCCTGGTCAACAAATGTTAAATAAATCTATCTATCTATCTATCTATCTATCTATCTATCTATCTATCTATCTATCTATCTATCTATCTATGTGTTTGTGTGTGTGTGCGTGTGTGCATGTGTGTGTGTGTGTGTGTGTGTGTGTGTGTGTGTGTGTGTGTGTGTGTCTATATATATTTCTATAAATCTCTCTCTCTCTCTCTCTATATATATATATATATGTGTGTGTGTGTGTGTGTGTGTGTGTGTGTGTGTGTGTGTGTGTGTGTGTGTGTGTGTGTGTGTGTGTGGGTGTGTGTGTGTATGGATCTACTTCTAAAATTCGAATTTTCACACGTTTGAATTTCTTATGGTCAAGACCATAACATTGAACTTGTGAAAGTTCAAACAGTTTAAATGGAGATCACTGTGCAGCGTGGAATGGTATATTTACCGTTTTCCTCGCTGTAGTGCAGTCTGAGAGTTGGTATATTTAATCAGCAGAAAGTGCTGGCAGTGCAGGGGGGGCTTACCCTCCTGCAAAAACACAAAAAAATGTTTTTTTGTTTTTATTTTTTTAAATTTAAAATTCAAACTTTCACAAGTTCAATCTTATGGTCTTGATCATAAGAAATTCAAACTTGTGAAAATTCGAACTTTAGAAGTATATATATATATATATATATATATATATATATATATATAGAATTTAAGCAGCAGACACTTTATTAGCTAAAACTGCTTTTATTTTCCAAAAC
>NC_056743.1:1417139314-1417149314 GCF_019279795.1 Protopterus annectens
GGAACTTTGAATGTTGGCAGTATGACTGGTATAGGGAGAGAGCTAGCTGATATGATGGACAGAAGGAAGGTTGGTATATTGTGTGTGCAAGAGACCAGATGGAAGGGGAGTAAGGCTAGGTGTATCGGAGGTGGGTTCAAATTGTTTTATCATGGTGTGGATGGGAGGAGAAATGGCGTAGGAGTTATTCTGAAGGAACAGTATGCAAAGAGTGTTTTGGAGGTGAAAAGGGTGTCAGATAGAGTGATGTTTATGAAGCTGGAAATTGATGGTGTAATGATTAATGTTGTTAGTGCATATGCTCCACAAGTTGGGTGTGCAAAGGATGAGAAAGAAAAATTTTGGAGTGAATTGGATGAAGTGGTGATGACTGTACCCAAGGGTGAGAGAGTGGTGATTGGAGCAGATTTAAACGGGCATGTTGGTGAAGGGAACAGTGAGGATGAGGAAGTGATGGCTAGGTATGATGTTAAAGGAATGCAGAAGGTCAGATGGTAGTGGATTTTGCGAAAAGGATGGATATGGCTGTGGTGAATACGTATTTTAACAAGAGGGAGGAGCATAGGGTGACATACAAGAGTGGAGGAAGATGCACACAGGTGGATTATATCTTATGTAGGAGGGCCAGTTTGAAGGAGAATGGAGACTGTAAAGTGGTGGCCGGAGAAAGTGTAGTTAGGCAGCATAGGATGGTGGTTTGTAGGATGACGTTGGTGACCAAGAAGAGGAGGAGGAGTGTGAGGGCAGCACCAAGGATCAAATGGTGGAAATTAAAAAAGGGTAATTGTGAGGTGGAGTTCAGGGATGAGTTAAGACAGGCACTGGGTGGAAGTGAAGAGTTACCAAATAGATGGGTAACTACAGAAGAGCTAGTAATGGAGACGGCTAGAAAGGTGCTTGGTATCACATCGGGACAGAGGAAGGATGACAAGGAGACATGGTGGTGGAATGAGGAAGTGCAGAAGAGTATACAGGCAAAGAGGTTGGCAAAGAAGAAGTGGGATTGTCAGAGAGATGAAGAAAGTAGACAGGAGTATAAGGAGATGAGGTACATGGCAAAGAGAGAGGTGGTGAAGGCTAAGGATAAGGCATATGAAGAGTTGTATGAAAGGTTGGACACTAAGGAGGGAGAAAAGGACCTGTACCGATTGGCTAGACAGAGGGACTGAGCTAGGAAAGATGTGCAGCAGGTAAAGGTGATAAAGGATAATGAGGGAAACATACTCACAAGCGAGGAGAGTGTATTGAGGAGATGGAAAGAGTACTTTGAGGGACTGATGAATGAAGAGAATGAGAGGGAGAGAAGGTTGGATGATGTATGGATAGTGAATCAAGAAGTACAATGGATTAGCAAGGAGGAAGTAAGGATAGCTATGAAGAGAATGAAGAATGGAAAGGCTGTTGGCCCAGATGACATACCTGTGGAAGCATGGAGGTGTTTAGGTGAAATGGCAGTGGAGTTTTTAACCAGACTGTTTAATGAAATCTTGGAAAGTGAGAGGATGCCTGAGGAATGGAGAAAAAGTGTTTTGGTACCGATTTTTAAGAATAAGGGTGATGTGCAGAGCTGTAGTAACTACAGAGGGATTAAACTAATCAGTCACAGCATGAAGTTATGGGAAAGAGTAGTGGAAGCTAGGTTAAGAAGGGATGTGATGATTAGTGAACAGCAGTATGGTTTCATGCCAGGAAGGAGCACTACAGATGCGATGTTTGCTCTGAGAGTGTTGATGGAGAAGTACAGAGAATGTCAGGAGGAGTTGCATTGTGTTTTTGTAGACTTGGAGAAAGCATATGACAGGGTGCCTAGAGAGGAGTTGTGGTATTGTATGAGGAAGTCAAGAGTGTCAGAGAAGTATGTAAGAGTGGTACCGGATATGTACGAGGGTAGTGTGACAGCAGTGAGGTCTACGGTGGGAGTGACGGATGCATTTATGGTGGAGGTGGGGTTACATCAAGGATGAGCTCTGAGCCCTTTCTTATTTGCAATGGTGATGAACAGGTTGACAGACGAGATCAGACAGGAGTCCCCATGGACTATGATGTTTGCAGATGACATTGTGATCTGTAGTGAGAGTAGGGAACAGGTGGAGGAGACCCTGGAGAGATGGAGATATGCTCTAGAGAGAAGAGGAATGAAGGTCAGCAGGACTAAGACAGAATATATGTGTGTGAATGAGAGGGAGGATAGAGGAATGGTGAGGATGCAAGGAGTAGAGGAGGCGAAGGTGGATGAGTTTAAATACTTGGGGTTAGTAGTTCAGAGTAATGGTGAGTGTGGAAGAGAGGTGAAGAAGAGAGTACAGGCAGGATGGAGTGGGTGGAGAAGAGTGTCAGGAGTGATTTGTGACAGACGAGTACCTGTAAGAGTGAAAGGGAAGGTCTACAAGAGGGTAGTGAGACCAGCTATGTTATATGGGTTGGAGACAGTGGCATTGACAAAAAGGCAGGAGTTTGAGCTGGATGTGGCAGAGTTAAAGATGTTAAGATTTGCACTGGGTGTGATGAGGGTGGACAGAATTAGGAATAAGTATATTAGAGGGTCAGCCCAGGTTGGAAGGTTTGGAGAAAAAGCCAGAGAGGCAAGATTACATTGGTTTGGACATGTGCTGAGAAGGGATGCGGAGTATACTGGGAAAAAGATGCTAAGGATGAAGCTACCAGGTAACAGGAAAAGAAGAAGGCCCAAGATAAAGTTTATGGATGTGGTGAGAGAGGACATTCAGGTGGTTGGTGTGACAGAGCAAGATGCAGAGGACGGGAAGAAATGGAAACAGGTGATCCACTGTGGCGACCCCTAACGGGAACAGCCAAAAGAAGATGATGCTGATATAGACACAGGTGCGCACACACACACGCACACACACACACACACACACACACACACACACACACACACACACACACACACACACACACACACACACACAAATATTGTCATACCTCTCATCTCTCATTTACAAAGTTAAGGATAAAGCAAAATAAAATAATAATGGTAAAGGCCACAAATTAGGCACATATTTTAAATGCTGTTCCTCTTAACCTAGATTATCCAGAATAATGTCTAGTGTGTTAGCAGGGATAGGGCAGAAATTGTAGGGCAAATTAAGGGTACCCCTCCAAATGCTGTACAATTGAGAGGAATAATGACAAGATAAGTGAGGGAAGGAATTAAGGGAGTTAAAAGGAAAGTAAAAGGGTTTATGTAGGTATCAGGGGCACACAAATAAGCATAGAAATCAAGACTGACAGGGGAAGTGCTGGCACAATAAGGTACGGGGAGTGCAATGAAGAAGAAGACATCAGAAAAACAGTGGGTGGCAACGGTGTTTGTAGGCTCAAACAACGAACAAGGGTGGACTTATAAAAGGGAGAAAAAATAGGATGGGGTTGCTCAGCTGATATTCTTACCAGCCTTGACTCAGTGGGAGCTCAAATGCCAGTATGGGCTCCCTCACCGCAGGATCCTGGATCAGTCAGAGGAGCCAGTGCAGTCAGGGATGTGACTCAATGCTGTTGGAGGAGGATTTCAAGATAGCCAATGTAGGCATCTAGCCTTGGGTTCATCAACTCCTCCACAATGTTGCTCAGCTGTTAGTGGGTCATGAAGGTACTACCTCCACTGCTACTGCTTCTAGTGGGGACCACAGCCCCACACTTTTGTGCAGAATTTTCTGGTGTCTATCATGCAGCTTATGTATGAGATAGGGAGGTAACCCTTGCAGGATGGCTCACAGATGAGGTGGATAGTAATGCCACATGTAGGGGGTGAAGGAGAACAGCAATTGCTGGTGCAATGGATGTAGATCTAGATGTTGTTGCATATCACTATAAAATAAATGGAGAAAGGCAAAATAAAAAATACAGTAAATGTATGGAATACAAAGGAGAACAAAAAACGAATGTAGGAGAAAAAGGTACAGATGCAATGAAAAAATGCAGGACATAGATAATTTTACTCTGATAACATTACAGGTGCTGTAGTTGAAACAATAACAAAATCACCCACACCAGATTTCTACTGATGGCACAATATACAAACAATGGGATGCAAGCCTACAGTCTTCAGCAGATGATCCACAATGCAATACTGTGATGTATTGAGTTACTTGTACAATTCCACATTTACACACACAAACACATAAACAAACACACACACACACACACACACACACACACACACACACACACACACACACACACACACACACACACACACACACACACACTAATAGCATCACACAATTATACAGCTACTTTTCAACTATAGAACTTAGCACAGGATTGGCAATACTGCATAAAACCTATATAGTAGCAGACTACCAGTATATGATGCCAGCACGGTGGATACCTTTTCACATTTATGTCAGCATTGAAACCTACTCTGTATGAAACAAGTGTACTTCCCAGTGCCTTGTAAGGGGCTCAGTCCTTCTTCTGTGCAGCTACAAATTCTCTGCTATATAGCTTCTGGGGCTATGGAGAGATAAACAGGAGTATGTATGATCTGTGGATGCCATACCCTCACAGTTTGTATATGTAGGTAAGTCAAAGGTTACTTACAGTACATCCATGGTACTGCAGCATGGATCACAGCCTCCCATTAGCCAAGGAAGTCGGGATGGTGTCATCTCATGTTGCTACAGTGATGATGACATTGCTAACCTGTGTGCAGGATACCCACAGTTCCTTTAACACCTTTTGCCACAGTATTCCAGGCCTCAGTCTTATATTGGGGACCCTCACACTCCTCCTCCACTAGCTGTTGAATATGGTCATGATGAAGGAGGTTGAGGAATATTTTGTATTCCTCTATGTCTGTGCTCAGAAAGTTGCAGCCTTTCACCATCAGAAGTCATAATTCTTATTCGTAACTCTTCTCATACAATTTGTAGACAAATATACAGTGGATATAAAAAGTGTACATACCCCTGTTAAAGTGCCAGGTTTTTGTGATCTAAAAAAATTAGACCACAATAAATCATTTGAAAACTTTTCCCATCTTTAATGTGACCTATAACCTGTACAATTCAACTGATAAACAAACAAATCTGTTAGGGGAAAATTATAAAAAATAAAAAAAATGCAATAAGCTAGTTTCATGTATGCACACCCTTAATCTACTACTTTGTTGAAGCAACTTTTGATTTAATTACAGCATGAAAACCTGGCATTTTAAAAGGGGTGCGTACACTTTTTATATCCCCTGTAAGTGGTATCTTGTGACCACACCTGTATTTCATTTTGTCGACTAGTGTGCAGTGTGGGGTAATTCATTTGCATGACGTGATGGGACAGTCAAATATATGTATTATGTTCCAGTATTTTAACATTGGATTGTAAGACATGAATCATAGCATCACCATCTTTGTTTATATGGCATGAATGCAGCATGCAGTACAGTGGCTCCATTTCTATTATAGAATGTGAAATTATATATTCCCCCAAGCCATAAGGTGAACCGTGTTTGTATTGTGCTGTCGCAGGTGCCTAGGGATGTATGCGACACCATAAAGAATTTAACATAAGGTTTGGGCAGCAAGCGTGACGTGGAAATTGAGTAATTTAGGTAGAGTAATTAGTTGAGGCCTGATGTGCATAATCAGTGCATCCAGACACCTGCATTTGCATGATATAAACCTGACAGAAAGCAGTGAGTCTCATCACACTTTCAACAAATTCTTTGACTTCCAGGTTGTAAAACTGCAACAGCTGACACTGAATGATTGTTTAGAGGTGCTAGATCCCAGCTTCTATAAAGTAAGTGCAACTTTTTCAAGTATGACTAATGTTAACTGCTGTATTACTTAGCTACATAATGAAGAAGCTTTGATGTTACATTTAAGACTTATTGAAATGGTGGGGGAGAGTGATAGTACAAGGCTAATGCAATTGTTTTTTTGAAGGACTGTTAAGTGTAATGAGAAATACACCCAGCAGCAAGTACTCAGAGCACATGTAAATACACTCAGGCCAGCCTTGTAGTAGCATTTTGAGCCAAAACATTTACTGATTGTGTAGTTTCTATTTATATCACATGTGCAAAAGTCTTTTTTATAATCAGAGAAAACAGTTATGTCACCTTGGTGGGTGGTAATGTTAAGGCTGTTGGAGTATGGGGGACAATTTGGTCAGTAATGTTATGGGCCTGACATTAGATAAACTGTCTGGCTAGACAAATGTAACTGTCAGACACAAAAGCAGTGTGGTATAGCAATGGGAACAACAGTGTGTTAAGGAGTTGCCTGACCCAGTCGTGACCACTATGCTAATACCACTGTTTTACATGCCTATAGAGCAATGCCTAAGAGGACTTTAACCACAATATCACTGACCACATTCAGAAAACTATTCTTCAGACAAAGGTTTCTGAGGCTGCGACTGAGGTGCAAATTCAGGCCATCAGCTCCATGGTCAATAACTCTTTCCACAGAATGCTGTTGTCTGGACCTACCAAGACCATGCCTAGAAAGATCTTGTGGCAGTTATTTATGCTGTCAGTGGCCAGGACCATACATATGAAAAGATCCACTGCAGGGCCACTAACATTATTTATGCTGCAGAAAAAAAACATTCACCTAGCACAGGAAGGTAGGTCAGTGAGAGGTGGACCATTGGTCAAGCCACTTCTGACAGAGATGGGTGAGTTTCTGGCCTCTGTCAAAGACAATGACACCACTAGAAGGTCCCACAGTGAGGTGCTGGATACTGGTACAGAGCTTCTTGGTGCACCAAAAGTATCCATAAGATATGTCCCAGGTAGTAGTGGTCTTCCTCTATAACAATAGGCTTAATTTCCTTTGCCACAATAATCACTGGCCAACTTAGTAAAACTGTCTGCTTTGCATTATACAGGAGCATCATGATTTCAACCTGCATGACCATCTCTGTATGAGGTACATTATTTAAATGTTTGGTTTGCAAACACTACTATTACTACATCTGATTTTGATGTGTGCTTTGTTGTGTTCACAAGTGATTCTCTATCTGGTACCACCACTGTGGAATTGCCACTGCCTGACATTGGAGGATCTTCAGCCTCTGATGATAAGCTGGCATGACCAAGCAGTATTGAGTGTGTGTGTGTGTGTGTGTGTGTGTGTGTGTGTGTGTGTGTGTGTGTGTGTGTGTGTGTGCGTGCGTGCGTGCGTGTGTGTGTGTGTGTGTGTGTGTGTGTGTGTGCGTGCGTGCGGGCGTGCATTCGTGTGTGTGTGTGTGTGTGTGTGTGTGTGTGTGTGTGTTGGACATAGAGAATGAGACCACTGAATTTCTTATACAAATCATGAGCTTAGCCTCTGTGCCTGTGGGCACTCAAGAAATACACAGCATACAGGGAGGACAGGTTACTGGAGACACTTGCAATCAGAGAAGTGCGGTACACCCTACATGACATTTGCCAGAATCTGCAAGTAGCAATAAACACAGGGGAGTGAGTACCACCATATCCCTGAAGTTGTTGGGTTAATGGCTGTGACCCATTGTATTTGCAGGGCCATCATGGACAGGCTAATACCACCACAACCATTTCAGAGTTAGTAAAGCTAATGCAGTGTGTGTGAGATGACCACTATGAGTGCATGTGCAGTATATGTAACAATCTTGACTGACAAAATCACATACTAGAATGTGGCATGTCCTTTCTTGCTTGCCTGCAATGTGTCAGGCACTTCCCATGATGTCTTTCCACTGCAACTTCTAGGAATGGTGGCCACCATGGCTATAAATTGCTTTGATTAAAGTCGTGCAATGATAACAGTCTTCCGGCTACATCTGTCTTTCCACTGCAACTTCTAGGAATGGTGGCCACCATGGCTATAAATTGCTTTGATTAAAGTCGTGCAATGATAACAGTCTTCCGGCTACATCTGCTGTGGAAGTGACTATGACCAGAAGAGGATGTCCCAGGGGTCAAGGCAGTCACTGCAATGGCACATATAATAATGGACATCATTCATGGTTATGCAGCACATCAACATTTATCAAGGGCCATGGTATGATTATTGCAACATCTGGTAGCGGCAGATCTCATGGGAGGGTGCAAGCAAGGGATGCTCAACTCTCTACCATGCATGCTTTCGACCTGACCAGGTGATTGAGCCACAGTACTGCATCTATTGCTGAGGCTGTGTCCCTGCGGGTATACACACTCACACCACCACAGCTCCTAGTGCTTTACACATTAAGATGTTCAATAATACAGTCCTTTCACAAAGCCTTTTCCATTAATACTCCCTTACACACACGTACAGTCTTACTTTACAGTGTCCTCATTATTCACACATTTTCCTATGAAAGACATCTACACATGTGCTCTTTCTCCCACCTATGCAAATGATGATAACTGTGCCCTGCCCTTTGTACATTATTCCTTGGGTTGCCTCTGATGCCCAATGTGGCCAGTATATGCATGGATAACCACAACTTGATTTTGGGTTTGCTTGCATCACTTTTACTGAAGTGTACTTGCTTTACTATTTGTCAAAGTTAAGTGTGAGACACTGCCACTTTGCCAGTGCCACTGCATAATGCTCTGCCTCCATCTAGCATGTTCATCCCCTTCTGCTGGATACTCCAATGACTTCTTACCTGTCTCAGCCTCCACTGCCTGGAGCACCTCCTGCAACTGTCACCCCCCCCAAGTAACTGCCTCCTAGGTATGATATTGTGTAACATTTCACATACTGAAAATAGTTTTGTACACATGCCAGGATCTTACTACAGGCTACCACCAGATGAATACAGTCAGTGAAAGCATTCTTTCAGTAGTGCAAAAACATGCTCCACAATGGTCCTTGTTTGTGATGGATATAGTTTTACCCTTGATTTGCTTCATTCTGTGCTTGCCTGATAGGTGTCATCAGCCAGGGTTCCAGGGCACATCCAGCATCACCAATAAGATGTCCCTGAAGAAGGCCATCCCACACAAACCAGGGACATATGTCACAGGTGTGCCATATGTGAGGAATAGCAATAACTGCCTGGCTGGTCTACAGACACACTGTAGATGATATATTATGCATTATAGACCACCTGACAGTTGTTAGAGTGATACCCTTTGTGATTTATGTATCTTCTTTTCAGTTCCCTAAACGGGGCCTTTATTTTAATGTGGGTGCAGTCTGTGGACCCCTGTACCTAGGAAAATATGTCTATATCACAGAAGTGCCACATGACATTCCTTCTCTCCTATTCTCTGTGGTATACAGTAACCACGTGTTTCCTCACATTCACCAGCATGGCATTGAGAAGCTTATGGAATACTCTTGAGGTAGATGCTTGTTATTCTCCCAGTTTTTGTCCCCACTAGGTTATTGAAAAGTCCCTGTATCTAGTATATGTGACGCCACAAATACAATGGTATCCACTGTGATAGTTACTCCCTGATTTCCAGGGGACTGCAGACAAGGCTGACACATGTTCATAATGTCTTGCATAGTGCTCTCATCAACACAATACCAGTCCACAATGTCAGTGTCATGGGGTCCATGATAATGTCAGTGTTATGGAGTCCATGGCATATTAAGCATGATCAAATGACATGGCACCTCTGAAGGTGATGACACACACCACAATGTCTCATAGTGGTAATAAGAGTTTCTTGCAGATGCACATTAGCTAATGTTGCAGCAACCCCTAATCTATTTTTACAGTTCACTGTCATGAACACAGGGCTTTAGCTGCATTCATTAACACTGGTGTTAGAGCTTCGTGTTGTGTGCTTTATACATTTCTGAATCACTCCACCATCTTGGTTTGCCTCACTTGCATGTATTGTGATGCTCATTCTACTACTACTGCTCATTACCATCTGATTATACAGTCATCAGTATATACCATGGCCAGCTCTGCTGCTCAGCATGCAATACTCATGGTATGTGTGTCTCGGAATTGCACACACCTTGCCTGTGTGTGGCCACTCTTCATGCAAAATCACTTACCACAATGTGGCAAAATTTTCTGAATCCCATGGAAAGTCTCTGACAAGCAGTCTTTGCACTAG